>NW_028318161.1:8470618-8627354 GCF_062004578.1 Staurois parvus | reverse complement strand
CCCTTCCCCCCTCTCTCTCTCTCTCTCCTGCCCCCCCTTCTCTCTCTCTCTCTCTCTCGCTCTGCCCTTCCTCTCTCTCGCTCTCTCTCTCTCTCGCTCTGCCCTTCCTCTCTCGCTCTCGCTCTCTCTCTCTCTCTCTCTCTCTCGCTCTCTCTCTCTCTCTCTCTGCCCTTCCCCCCCCTCTCTCTCTCTCTCTCTCTCTGCCCTTCCCCCTCTCTCTCTCTCTCTGCCCTTCCCCCCCCCCTCTCTCTCTCTCTCTCTCTCTGCCCTTCCCCCCCCTCTCTCTCTCTCTCTCTCTGCCCTCCCCCCCTCTCTCTCTCTCTGCCCTCCCCCCCCTCTCTCTCTCTCTCTCTCTCTCTCTCTCTGCCCTTCCCCCCTCTCTCTCTCTCTCTCTCTCTGCCCTTCCCCCCCCCTCTCTCTCTCTCTCTGCCCTTTCCCCCCCCCCTCTCTCTCTCTCTCTCTCTGCCCTTCCCCCCCCTCTCTCTCTCTCTCTCTGCCCTTTCCCCCCTCTCTCTCTCTCTCTCTCTCTCTCTGCCCTTCCCCCCCTCTCTCTCTCTCTCTCTGCCCTTCCCCCCCTCTCTCTCTCTCTGCCCCCCCCCCCTCTCTCTCTCTCTCTCTCTCTGCCCTCC
The DNA here is from genome assembly GCF_062004578.1 of Staurois parvus. Taxonomy (NCBI): domain Eukaryota; kingdom Metazoa; phylum Chordata; class Amphibia; order Anura; family Ranidae; genus Staurois; species Staurois parvus. Next base: position 8,626,725 of record NW_028318161.1, on the reverse strand, counting down.
CCCCCTCTCTCTCTCTCTCTCTCTCTCTCTCTGCCCTCCCCCCTCTCTCTCTCTCTCTGCCCTCCCCCCCCCTCTCTCTCTCTCTCTCTGCCCTCCCCCCTCTCTCTCTCTCTCTCTCTCTCTGCCCTCCCCCCCCTCTCTCTCTCTCTCTGCCCTCCCCCCCCTCTCTCTCTCTCTCTCCCTCCCCCCCTCTCTCTCTCTCTCTGCCCTTCCCCCCCCTCTCTCTCTCTCTCTGCCCTTCCCCCCCTCTCTCTCTCTCTCTGCCCTTCCCCCCCTCTCTCTCTCTCTCTGCCCTTCCCCCTCTCTCTCTCTCTCTGCCCTTCTCTCTCTCTCTCTCTCTCTCTCTCTCTGCCCTTCCTCTCTCTCTCTCTCTCTCTCTCTGCCCTTCCCCTCTCTCTCTCTCTCTCTCTCTGCCCTTCCCCCCCTCTCTCTCTCTCTCTCTCTGCCCTTCCCCCCCCCTCTCTCTCTCTCTCTCTCTGCCCTTCCCCCCCCTCTCTCTCTCTCTGCCCTTCCCCCCTCTCTCTCTCTCTCTGCCCTTCCCCCCCCTCTCTCTCTCTCTCTCTCTCTCTCTCTCTCTCTCTCTGCCCTTCCCCCCCTCTCTCTCTCTCTGCCCTTCCCCCCCTCTCTCTCTCTCTCTGCCCTTCCCCCCCTCTCTCTCTCTCTCTGCCCTTCCCCCCTCTCTCTCTCTCTCTGCCCTTCCCCCCTCTCTCTCTCTCTCTGCCCTTCCCCCCCCTCTCTCTCTCTCTCTGCCCTTCCCCCCCTCTCTCTCTCTCTGCCCTTCCCCCTCTCTCTCTCTCTCTCTCTGCCCTTCCCCCCCCTCTCTCTCTCTCTCTGCCCCTTCCCCCCCCTCTCTCTCTCTCTGCCCTTCCCCCCCTCTCTCTCTCTCTGCCCTTCCCCCCCTCTCTCTCTCTCTCTGCCCTCCCCCCTCTCTCTCTCTCTCTCTCTGCCCTTTCTCTCTCTCTCTCTCTCTCTGCCCTTCCTCCTACATGAAGCTGCAGTACTGTCACCATTACACTGAACTGCTGCATACTCTGCCCACCCCTCCAGCACACCAGTCTTCAGCACCATGGCAGGGATGTGGACCGCCCCTCTGCTGAAACTCCGAGGAGAGGTGTCTGCAGTGCCTGCCTCACTGTCTGTCCCCTCAATGCCTGCTTATTTCAGAAGCAGCACATACAGGACGGACTGAGCCTCTCATGGGGCCCTGCAGTGACCCCGGGTCCTCGGGCAGTGCCCGAATGGTCAGTTCTCCCCTGGTGGAGGTAGGTCTTATTTTTTGGGGGAGGACTTTAGTTAGCTGTACGTCCAAAAAGTACCACTAGGGCTTACTTTTGGGGTAGGTCTTATTTTCCGGGAAACACGGTAGGCAATCTGCCTTGCCACCAGGCCCAGAGGACTACCAGAACGGTGGCAGAAATTTTTCCCAGATATGTCATGCATGATCCAAGTGACATTGAAGTAGTTCTAAACATCTACGTGGAACAAGATATAATCTTTTACACCTTGCTGGGAGCAAGAAACACTTCAGCAGCAGAAGTGTTGAAGAGCACTTCGTCTTTTATGTTGGAACTAGCTAGTTTCCCCAGCCACCCCAGGTCTGTAAAAAGAATTGTTTGGGGTGATTCCAGAATAAAAGTTGTATCACCGAACAGTAGTATGTAGTCTAGGTAATAAAACCAACAACATTTTGGAGGCAGTCCAGGGAGCTGTTACCAGCCTGAACCTCCGACATCAGAACTGGTAGTGGCTATGCTGCAATGAGAATCTGAGAAACTTCTGATGGGCCCTTACCACTGGAATATAAGCATTCACAGAGTCTACTGATAAAATCCAATCTAGCCTTTTTCACCATCTCGCCAATGGATTCAACAAGTTCCACATGAAACCTCTTTACCTTGATGAAACGATTCAGACCTTTCAGATCCAATACCAGAACTTTCCAGAACTCTGAGACTAAAAATATCGGAAAGTAGAAACCTTTTCCCTTTTCTTTGTCCAGGACCAGATAACTTCGGCATGCAACAATTCTTTTTCATAGAGATTTAGCCATCTCTTTTCTCTAGGAATGCAGGTAGTATTGTTTCCACAATGACATATCAGGAAGGCTTCCTGATAAATGCAATTGGATATCCTTTCCTTAACCAAGACAGTCTGATCCAAAATCCTGTCACCCATGCCATGTAAAACAGACTGTCTGCCCTTATCTGGAGGCTTCTGGGAGGACAAGACCTCAGAAATACTTGTCTAAAGCCTTGCAGACTGTAAACATGCTTCTGCTTTCTGAATTTGAGAGAGGTGCCCTGTGTGTTTCTTCACCAGGTTCTAAGAAACATCTTTCCCAGACCTGTAGGCCCGCCCAGGCATCTCTGAACTGACTGTAAAAATGTTTTGAACAAAAGGACTGTGGTCTTTACGTCATATTTTGTGCAGTTAGATCCAACCTCCCCCTGTCACTCTGTGACTTGCATACTCAAAGTTCTTACCAAATAGCGCTTTATCATTGTAAGGTATTGGAGGTTTGGAGGAGGCGTCAGCAGCCCAGTGCTTCAGCCATAAGGCCCTCTTTGATATAATACAAAGCACCATAATGTGTCTTAACCACTTGCTGCCCTGCCACTGTAGAAATACGGCGGCAGGGCGGCACTGGCAGGCAAAACCACGTTTTAAAACGTGTGTTTTGTAAACGGGGCGCGCGCCCGCCCTATCTGTCCCGCCGATCACAGCCGCGGATGTCAGTCGCTGGGTCACAGCCGGTCCTTAGCGGCTGTTTCCCGGTGATCGGCGGTAAACAGTGACAGAGAGCACAGCTGCAGTAGCTGTGCTGTCTGTCACTTCCTTGTCAGCTCGAGGACGAGTTGATCGAGACAGAGTTTCTCTCTCTCGATCAGCCTTGTCCCGTCCAGCACCGCCCCCCGCCCCCTAGTAAAACACTCCTCCTCACTCAGATAACCCTTCCCTGCAAAATAAAGTTAACCCCTTCCTCCCCAGTGCCATTAGTACAGTGTCAGTGTTTTTTTTTTGGCACTGATCACTGTATTTGTGTTTTTGGGATGTCAGTGACCCCAAGTCAGTACCCCCAATGTCAGAATGTCCGCCGCAGTCCCGCCATAAGTCGCTGGTCGCTGCCATAATTCACTGATCGCCGCCATAATTCACTGATCGCTGCCATTATTAGTATTAAAAAAAACCCTAAAAACCCCAGTATCTTTCCCGCCATTTGTAAACGCTATAACTTTCACGTAAACCAATTAATTTACATGTATTGGTTTTTTTTTTTTTTTTTTTAGCAAAGACATGTTGCAGAATGCATTTTGGCAGAAATTTATGACTAAATTTGATTTTTACTTGTGTTTTTGTGGGGGAAAAAAAGGATGTAAATTCATTTATGTACCGTATTGCATGACCGCGCAATTGTCCGTTAAATAGCGCAGCGCTGTATAGCAGAAAAATGGCGTAAGTTGCAGTATTTATACCATAGTTTGTAGACGCTATAACTTCCACACAAAGCAATCAATATACACTCATTGGGATTTTTTTACCAAAAACATGTAGCAGAATACATTTTGGCCTAAATTTATAACCAACTTTGAGTTTACTATATATTTTTTATAGCTGAAAGTAAAAAATATGGTTTTTCCTCAAACTTTTTGGCCTCTTTTTTGTTTATAGTGTGAAAAATAAAAAGCGCACAGATGATCAAATACCACCGAAAGAAAGCTCTATTTGTGTGAAAAAAGGACGTAAATTTCGTTTGGGTGCAGTATTGCATGACCGCGCAAATTATCAGTTGAATTAGTGCAGCGTCAAGTAGCAAAAAGAGGCCTGGTCAATTAAGGGGGGTAAATCCTCCGGAGCTCAAGTGGTTAATAATAGCTGACCTGTCTACTTTGGACTCCAATACGGTCTGAATGCCCTTGCTTCTTTAACTCTTTGGCCACCAACATGTGTGACACCAAAGGTCTGTAAGCTAAGCCTGCTGAAGCAAAGATCTTTTTCGTATCGACATCAATGTGGCATCCATTGGGTCTTTAAAGTCAAATGAGTAGTCCAGAGGCAAAGTGATATGTTACGCCAGTCTATGAAGTGAAGCATCTACCGTGGGGGAAAAAGGATATACAGTCAGGTCCATAAATATTGGGACATCAACACAATTCTAACATTTTTGGCTCTGTACACCACCACAATGGATTTGAAATGAAACAAACAAGATGTGCTTTAATTGTAGACTGTCAGCTTAATTTGAGGGTATTTACATCCAAATCAGGTGAACGGTGCAGGAATTACAACAGTTTGCATATGTGCCTCCCACTTGTTAAGGGACCAAAACTAATGGGACAGAATAATAATCATAAATCAAACTTTCACTTTTTAATACTTGGTTGCAAATCCTTTGGAGTCAATTACAGCCTGAAGTCTGGAACGCATAGACCTCACCAGACGCTGGGTTTCATCCATGGTGATGCTCTGCCAGGCCTCTACTGCAACTGCCTTCAGTTCCTGCTTTTTCTTGGGGAATTTTTCCTTCAGTTTTGTCTTCAGCAAGTGAAATGCATGCTCAATCGGATTCAGGTCAGGTGATTGACTTGGCCATTGCATAACATTCCACTTCTTTCCCTTAAAAAACTCTTTGGTTGCTTTTGCAGTATGCTTTTGGGTCATTGTCCATCTGCACTGTGAAGCAGCGTCCAATGAATTCTGAAGCATTTGGCTGAATATGAGCAGATAATATTGCCCGAAACACTTCAGAATTCATCCTGCTGCTTTTGTCAGCAGTCACACCATCAATAAATACAAGAGAACCAGTTCCATTGGCAGCCATACATGCCCATGCCATGACACTACCACCACCATGCTTCACTGATGAGATGGTATGCTTAGGATCCTGAGCATTTCCTTTCCTTCTCCATACTCTTCTCTTCCCATCACTCTGGTACAAGTTGATCTTGGTCTCATCTGTCCATAGGATGTTGTTCCAGAACTGTGAAGGCTTTTTTAGAGGTCATTTGGCAAACTCTAATCTGGCCTTCCTGTTTTTGAGGCTCACCAATGGTTTACATCTTGTGGTGAACCCTCTGTATTCACTCTGGTGAAGTCTTCTCTTGATTGTTGACTTTGACACACATACACCTACCTCCTGGAGAGTGTTCTTGATCTGGCCAACTGTTGTGAAGGGTGTTTCTTCACCAGGGAAAGAATTCTTCGGTCATCCACCACAGTTGTTTTCCGTGGTCTTCCGGGTCTTTTGGTGTGGCTGAGCTCACCGGTGCGTTCCTTCTTTTTAAAAATGTTCCAAACAGTTGTTTTGGCCACACCTAATGTTTTTGCTATCTCTCTGATGGGTTTGTTTTTTTTTTGTTTTTTTTTTCCAGCCTAATGATGGCTTGCTTCACTGATAGTGACAGCTCTTTGGATCTCATCTTGAGAGTTGACAGCAACAGATTCCAAATGCAAATAGCACACTTGAAATGAACTCTGGAGCTTTTATCTGCTCATTGTAATTGGGATAATGAGGGAATAACACACACCTGGCCATGGAACAGCTGAGAAGCCAATTGTCCCATTACTTTTGGTCCCTTAACAAGTGGGAGGCACATATGCAAACTGTTGTAATTCCTACACCGTTCACCTGATTTGGATGTAAATACCCTCAAATTAAAGCTGACAGTCTGCAGTTAAAGCACATCTTGTTCATTTCATTTCAAATCCATTGTAGTGGTGTATAGAGCCAAAAATGCTAGAATTGTGTCGATGTCCCAATATTTATGGACCTGACTGTAGGTTCAGGAACCTCTTTTGCAGGATGGGTCTCTTCTCCACATTCTGCCATTCTCCTTCAATCCTTTATTCTCTGGCATAAGTGGGAAAGAAGGTATAGACGTCTTTAAAGTTGGATAATACCTATGAGCCCTCTGGGCTGCCCCAGGCTTTTCAGCCCAAGCTGACAGGAAAGCCTGAAAAGCATGAACATTCACAAAAGAGGAGCAGAGGAATAGAACAGAAACCCAAAAAAGGGTGATACAGAGCACCAACCAACTAAATCAGGCACCACCGACTGCAACTAAATCGGGCACCTGGTGGAGGATGACTGGTCACTGGGATGAAGAATCCCCCACAAGCCACACCCTGTCATTCTGTTACTATGTAAACAAATGCAGTGCTAATTAAAAAATAATTATTACATAATGTCCAAATTAAAGTCCATATAAATCCTCAAACGGATATAATGAAATAAAGAAAAAATCTTGATCTCATATACCGTCACCATTGGTCCTGACGAAGCTGAGTAAGATACGCCCTTTGGCGAAACGCTTTGTCACACGTTAGTGATGTCACTAAAGGTCAGATGCATCGGCACCATACACCCAGTCCTGCAGGGGACACGGATACATACGCCTGTGCTGGGCGTCCATCAGGTTGCACGTGTACTGGGATGGAAGAGGAGCCTGTTTGTCCACAGTCCCGATGCTGGCGGCTGCCTCTGAGACTCTATGAATCTATATATGAGAGAGATCATGCATCGCCATTTATTCATTGAACAGGGGTGAGTAGAATACTGCAAATACAGGAAAGGAAGTAAGGCCCCATGGCCGTCAGTATTTGATATACTTAGTGACAACTACATTGACTATCTTTTATGTCACTTATTCACTACAGGATGGGGACATCATGCTACACTTGTTTAAAGGTGCACAGCACCCTACTTTCATTATATGGCATGGATACTCCTACAATCTACACAACAGATATATAATAAGGGAGGCATCTAGTCCACATGCTGGCGGTGTAGAATCCCTACATTATATTGACAGGGCCCTGCCATTTCAACTACAGATGACGGATGTCATATAGAGAAATTACCACTAAAACTAAGTTTGTCACAGTATTATTTTGGACATGACTGTTTATCCATTAGATCACAACCACTCATCCTGGCTACAAGTGCCAATTTTTGTATAATCATTTTTCTCAAGTGTGTGGCAACACAATATAGCATCAGGTTCTGGTGCCTATATAAGCAAACTCATTTTTTATTGCATGTGTCTCTCTTTGATTCTTGCCCTGAGCTGGATTTTTCATATATTTAATCCAGTTCCTTAACCCTTAACCCATTTTATACGGGTACCAGTGTTCATAGTATTGCATGTTTGATGTATAGCCTATTATGGTGATAATTTTTTGATTACATCCCCTATATGGTGGTGTTGCCTATGTGTCTGTGCTGCATATGTACTAGACCTAGTGTCATTACACTAGGTCTAGCACCAATTATATTCATGACTAGTCATGACATCTTGCTTTTAATAATTTTTTTTGTTTTAGGTCATACTTTTTTTGCATTGTCTCATCTTGTGGTGATGGCTAACTGAGGTATTTACCTAAATGTCACAGATCGGGGGCCATAGTCACAAATGTGGTGCTGTTTTTGCATGAGTGCTGTTTTTGATGGAGTGCTAAGAAGCAGTGGAACTCGGCAATCTAATCATGGCTTCCCTGCTATTCACAGGTAAATTTCAGCTATCTGCTCTCTCCACTCTAAACTGCAACAACGCATGGACTCCTGTTAACAAATAGTGTGTGTGTGTGTGTGTGTGTATGTGTGTGTGTGTGTGTGTGTGTGTGTGTGTATGTATGTGTATATATATATATATATATATATATCTATATCTCTCTCTTTTGTCTATGCTGATTAGTTCTCACCTCTTGTCGCACTTCTTTTTTTTTTTTTTTTTGACTGTGGCCTGTGGCTGGTCTGTGTTTGAGAAATATCCCCCCTTCCCCCTATTCATGTGATCCTTATCAGTTCTTAATTGGGGCGGAGAAGAGTGCTCGTTTGACCACCGCCCTATAAATTTAGATCAGCTCATGGGGGGTGGTCACAGATTGGGGGGCATAGTCACAGATGGGGTGCTGTTTTATGCGTGAGTGCTGTTTTTGATGGAGTGCTAAGAAGCAGTTGAACACAGCAGTTTACCTAAAGCAGGATAACTCAAGCAGCAGGAAGATACAACAGCAAGAAACTCTACTGCACGCTGGACAGACTGCAAGCAAACACCCTGGGAAACCTCTTACAAGTCTGAGTCCCATTCCGTGTACCTTGTAATATGTCCCCTCTACTCCTCATTTTCATATTACTATCCTGCGTTCCCAAAATCCCATTTCTTTACTCCTCTGCTCCACCCCAAAACGTGTACATCTCACCCTCACTGCTACCATCTTCTGACTACTGCTCTCATCACCTCCTGCTGATACTTCACTCACCTGCTGACCCAAACACCAGGACAGGAAAGCATGTGTACTCGAATACATCCCGCTCCCATCTTACTTTCCTCACCCTTCTTCTCCTAACCTCTGGGGCAGATTGACAACTCATGGGGCCCCCGGGCAATAGGGGATCATGAGGCCCGTGTCCTTGCCCAAACTCAAAAAAGCCTATGAAAAAGGTACGAGGGGCATCTCATGGGGCCCCTCATTGATCCCGTGCTCTCGGGCAGAGCCGTTTCCACATGGTCAGTCCGCCCCTGCTCTGGGGATATCTCCCCAAACCCTGGTCCTCCAGTATCTCACCCCCACACCAAGCATCCTCTTTCTTTCGGGAATAGCCGCAATCCCCTCAATTTAATATCAGTCCCCGTGCTCCCAAAAACCACCCTCCCTTTTTCATGTGCGCTCTGGAATGCCCGCTCTGTCTGTAATAAGCTCACCTCTGTCCATGACCTTTTTGTCTCCCGCTCCCTTAACCTACTAGCAATTACAGAAACCTGGCTTCAAGCAGCAGATTCTTCTTCTTCTCCCGCAGCACTTTCCTATGGAGGCCTTGTCTGGACCCACTCACCCAGACCTAGTGGTCGGAAAGGTGGTGGAGTTGGTTTGCTTCTATCCCCACTGAGCACCTTTCAAGTCCTCCCTAGCCCTCCCTCTCTATCCTTCTCTTCTTTTGGGACTCACTGCATTCGGCTGTTTTCTCCCATTTCTCTGAGGATTGCAGTGATCTATGAGCCTCCTGGACCGGTGTCCCGCTTTCTTGATGATTTCTCCGCCTGGCTACCCTTCTTCTCCTCTGAACTACCCACTATAATTTTTGGAGATTTTAACATCCCTATTAATGTCAACAACCCAGCTACATCCCAACTCTTCAACTTAACCTCATCTTTTGCATTAGCACAATGTATACAGTCCTCCAATCACTCTGATGGGAATACATTAGACCTTATTTCTCCCATCTTTGCACTCCCTACAACTTCACAAACACCCCCTTTCCTCGCTCTGATCACAATCTTATCACCTTCACAGTGTCCTCATCTTCAAACACCTATCCCTCCAAGCAGCAAACAATTACCCGCAGAAACCTTCACAACTTGAACCCTGCTCCTTTCCACTCTGCCACTGACCAACTCTATGACATAATCTCTCCCCTGTCCTGAACTGACCTGGCCACTTCTGTCTATAACAGTTCGCTTTCATCCACATTAGACTCGCTCCTCTAACAACACGAAGCATCAGGCCCGACCATTACAACCTTGGCAGACTGACACCAGAAATCTTAAACGACATAGCCGTGCGCTGGAGCGATTGTGACGTAAAACCAAATCTCAACAAGCATGCACACGATATAAATCTACTTTCTTAACACAATTCCTCCCTTCATGCTGCCAAACAAGCCTACTTTGTCACTCTTAATACTTTGTCATCCAGTCCTCGCCGTCTCTTCTCTACTTTTAACTCGCTACTTTCTCCACCTCCACCCAGTACCTCACTCACTGCTCACGAGATTGCAAATCATTTCAAAAACAAGATTGACGCAATTCGTAGGGGCATTGCCACTGCAGACGTTCATCCCACTTGGCATACCTTATACTAAACCTCCCTCCACACTTTCCTCTTTTGACCTTGCTACTACCAAAGAGGTCACTAAGGTTTTCTCAGAAGCCTGTCTTACTACCTGCCCCATGGATCCTGTCCCCTCACAACTACTATAGTCATCCTCTTCTTCCATCCTATGCTCCCTCACACACATCTTCAATCTCTCTCTCTACTGGTGCCTTCCTCTCCCCTCTAAAGCATGCACATATCACTCCCATACTTAAAAAGCCCTCCCTGGACCCCACCAACCTGAACAACTTAAGACCCATCTCCCTGCTGCCATTTACCTCTAAACGCTTAGAACGCTTAGTCTACAATCGCCTGAGCTCCTACCTCACTGACAACAACCTTCTTGACCCTTTACAGTCTGGCTTTCGCTCACTCCACTCCACTGAAACTGCCCTACTAAAACTCACTAATGATCTACTAACGGCTAAAACCAATGGCCACTACTCCGTGCTCTTATTACTTTACCTCTCTGCGGCTTTTGATACGGTTGACCATCCCCTCCTCCTCAAAAAAACTCCACTCTCTTGGCCTCAGTGACTCTGCTGTTTCCTGGTTCTCCTCCTACCTATCGCAGCGCTTCTTCAGCATTACCTATAATGCTGCCTCCTCCTCTTCACTCCTTCTTTCTGTAGGGGTTCCTCAAGATTCTGTCCTTGGACCCCTTCTCTTCTCCATCTACACCTCCTCCCTTGGTCACTTGATAAACTCCTATGGCTTTAAGTACCATCTCTATGCTGATGACACACAAATCTATCTTTCTACCCCTCACCTCACCTCTTCAGTCTCCTTTTGCATTACTAACCTACTAAGTGACATATCGGCATGGATGTCACGCCACTTTTTCAAACTCAATCTTTCCAAAACTGAGTTCTTAGTATTCCCCCCAGCCCATGCCCCCTCCCATGACTTCTCCATCAAGATCAATAACACAATCATCAGTCCCTCCCCTCATGCCAGGGTACTAGGTGTAATCCTAGACTCCCATCTGTCCTTTCAGTCCCAAATCCATTCACTGTCCAAATCTTGTAGATTTCACCTCCGCAACATCTCCAAGATACGCCCGTTCCTAACCTCAGAAACCACTAAGCAACTTATTCACTCCCTTGTTATATTTCGCCTTGACTATTGTAACTCCCTCCTCATTGGCCTACCTAATCGCAGGCTATCTCATCCACCTCACTAACCGTTCTGTATCTGCCACCTCTCTCTGCCAATCCCTCTGCTGGCTTCCCATTGCCCAACGGATAAAATTCAAAACATTAACAGCGTATAAAGCCATTTATAACTCTGCCCCAAATTAAATCACCAATATTGTCTCTAAATATCACCCAAACCGTACTCTCTGCTCCTCGCAAGACCTCCTGCTCTCTAGCTCCCTTGTCTCCTCCTCCCATGCTCATATCCAGGACTTCTCCAGAGCTTCCCCCATCCTCTGGAACTCTCTACCCCAATTTATCAGACTATCACCTACTCTGCTCACTTTTTAGGCAATCTCTGAAAACCTTTCTCTTCAGGGAAGCCTATCCTGCCCTCAGCAAATAATGGAATCTTCTACTCTTCCAACCAGTCCATCCCCCACAGTTACTACCTTTTGTACCACTAGCCCCTCCCTCCTAGATTGTAAGCTCCAAGGAGCAGGGCCCTCCTATCCCTCTTGTATTGTTGCTGTATTGTCAACCGTTATATTGTAAAGCACTGAGCAAACTGTTGGCGCTATATAAATCCTGTATAATAATAATGTCTAATATATGCATTGTTTGCAATAAATCATAATTTTTGGGAAATTTTTCGGTATCGCTTTCTGTTCATGATGTAACCGCTTTTCTTGTGAATCCCTTTTCACATGCCCCCTTTTTTTTGCTGTTTGGTTACTTGGCAGATCAGCGATACCGTAAACTTAGAAGACCTCATGTCCTTTTGTTATTAGTTACCATCACCATACACCCTGAAAAAATGGCCTCTTACCGGACACTTTGACCATATAACAGTGGTCGGTATGCACAGTATATTAAGGAATCCAGTATGACAAATACTTTCCAGTGGATATCCTTTCCTAGGTGCAGGATAATGATTCCACTCTGAAAGATCCCCAAACCGGACTGTAACGCCGATCAATAAACCTGATGTGACGGAGAATCAGGATGGCAGGTAATCCACAATGGAAATCCTTTTGCAGATATCAGATGAATTATCCACTTTAAAACTTTGCAACCCTCCAAAGAATTCCCATCCGGCAATCAGAAAAGGGATAAAGAACAAAAATAACTCATAGTGCAGTAATCAATATAAACTTTGGCCAATTTATTAAGATCCACATACATCAAATCTTATAAGATAACCAGCATTGAATGAACAAAAGTTTCAAACCAAGAAAATGGCCTCCGTCCCTCCAGAACGTGGTGATGTCACGCCGAAGCTCCATCCAACGCGTTTCATCAGGAAGACTGTCAGGGGCGTGGCCAGTGGGACTTACCATCATCTATAAATAGTACCTGGAGGGACACTCCCATTATTTGGGATCCATTCCAAGCAGTGGAAGGAATACCTGAAACAGGAAGAAGCGGAACCGACCGCAAAGGGTCCTCCCACTCCTCAACATGTAATCAAGAAGCAACACTTAGACTAATAATGGAGCAGGAATAAAAAAAGACAAAAAGGGGAAAATTGATTAAAATTAATATAAAAAGACTGCAATAAATCAATCTATAAACATTTAACGGTATTGGCTGCATGGAATGACAGGGCCATCTTGTGGTGAAAGGAAAATGCAACAAAAATATACAGAATAAATAAAATAGGCAAAAGATTTTTTTGTAATAAATTAGAAACCATAAAATATAATCAAATTCAACTATTAACGCATTGACGTACCACTCTGTTGAGGCCGAAAGGGACATAGGTCTTAAGGGAATAAATCCAAAAAGTTTTAATTTTGGAGATTTCACGTCTAATGTGGATACCCCTCCAATTAGTATCAAATGTATCGTTTGGCAAAAATAGAGTGCCATCCAGATTTTTTTTTTTTTTTTTTTTTTCGTGGTGTAATGCACAGTGCTTTGAGAGACTGATTAGGAAAACCCCTACGGATGTTTCTGATGTGTTCAACCTGGTGTACAACATGCGCACCCTCCTGCCCACATATTGTAACCCGCAGGGACACCGTATTGGATACACATCATTCTTAGTGGAACAAATAATAAAGTGCCCAATGTCAAAAGTCCTGGAGGTGCAACTAGATTGAAAATTGGTATATCTCCTGGACCTCTGAGCACTAATATCACACGCACCACATTTCCTGCATGGATAACAGCCCTTTATGTTTTGAAAAAAACGTTTTACAGGAGGTCTAGAACATTGGGGGCTATACTCCATCTCAAAGGTGGAACCCCTCTATACACAACAGCTGGATTTTCCGGTAAGAGTGGTCCCAGAACACGACCATTTTTAAGTACCCCCCAATGATTCCGATTTGAATGTTTCTCACTGCATAATGAAAGAGGAATCACCCTCCACTGGTTGTTTGGATTTCAACATCTCCTCCCTTGAGCTAGTATCCACTTGGAGGAGAGTCTCATCCAACATATCTGGTGTATAACCCTTATCAAGGAAACGTGGTTTCAAAAAGTCAGCCTCTCGCAAGAAATTGTCATGGTGGGTACAATTTCTCTCAAATTAAACTGACCTTTAGGAATCGACCTAAGCCACGCAGCGTGGTGGCAGCTGTCCACTTCAATGTAACCGTTATAGTCTGTTTCCTTCAAAAACGTTGAGGTGACTTTCACCATTCATAACCCTGATATTAAGATCCAAAAAGTGTATCTCATTATTATTGGATTCATGTTGGAGGTTGATACTGTAGCAATCATGCACGCACAGATGGATGCGAACCTCCATTTTGTCAAAGGCCTCCATCTTCTATCATTTTCTACTCCCAAATCAGTTTTCCTGATTTTCTCCCCCCCCCTTCCTTTCTGTTGAGTGACATGTGGTCTGTTTGATGCAGAGTTCAAAAGGCAATAGGCCCCAGTGGGAGAGCTCCATGGCTATAAAACCCCAGCCAAGCTGGTGCCTAGATGCCTGTTAGCTTCGCAATCTGGGATATCATAAAACCATAAACCAAGTCCTTCACTGAGTTCAAAGACATTCCAGATAAGCCATAAAATGGACTCACATTTAAACATACATTTTCCCCTATGATTACAGTCAGGTCCATAAATATTAAACATTTTCAACTATCATCTCTTTTTCTAAATGTTCTGTTTTTAACATATCTCCTGGGAGCTCTTTTAGGTAATAAAATGGCCAGACTTGGACTTTTTTTTTTTGTTTAGGTTTGCTTGAGGCTGGTATCACACGTTTTTGCTTGATGAATTTTCCATTGAAATCCATAAACGTGCATCTCTATGCATGCATTAAGAAGTACAGTCAGGTCCATAAATATTGGGACATCTACACAATTCTAACATTTTTGGCTCTATACACCATCACAATGGATTTGAAATGAAACAAACAAGATGTGCTTTAACTGCAGACTGTCAGCTTTAATTTGAGGGTATTTACATCCAAATCAGGTGAACGGTGTAGGAATTACAACAGTTTGCATATGTGCCTCCCACTTGTTAAGGGACTAAAAGTAATGGGACAATTGGCTTCTCAGCTGTTCCATGGCCAGGTGTGTGTTATTCCCTCATTATCCCAATTACAATGAGCAGATAAAAGGTCCAGAGTTCATCTCAAGTGTGCTATTTGCATTTGGAATCTGTTGCTGTCAACTCTCAAGATGAGATTTAAAGAGCTGTCACTATCAGTGAAGCAAGCCATCATTAGGCTGAAAAACAAAACAAAAACCCATCAGAGAGATAGAAAAAACATTAGGCGTGGCCAAAACAACTGCTTGGAACATTCTTAAAAAGAAGGAACGCACCGGTGAGCTCAGCAACACTAAAAGACCCAGAAGACCACGGAAAACAACTGTGGTGGATGACCAAAGAATTCTTTCCCTGGTGAAGAAAACACCCTTCACAACAGTTGGCCAGATCAAGAACACTCTCCAGGAGGTAGGTGTATGTGTGTCAAAGTCACCAATCAAGAGAAGACTTCACCAGAGTGAATACAGGGGGTTCACCACAAGATGTAAACCATTGGTGAGCCTCAAAAACAGGAAGGCCAGATTAGAGTTTGCCAAACGACATCTAAAAAAGTCTTCACAGTTCTGGAATAACATCCTGTCAGGAATGGACTTGCCAGTAGTGGTGGGACTCGCCTGCCTTGTGGGCTGCAGTACCAGGGCTGGCCAGCGGGTGCTCTCAACAACCAGAGGTTCACTTCGGCAATTAGCCATCACCTGGGGCTGACTGCAGGTGTATTTAAGAGATGGCCAGACCTGCAGTCTGTGCCTTGGTGTGTGTTTTTGTGTTAGCTTGGAGTTTGGTGCACTGTGTTTATGTTTGTATTGTTAGTCTTAATAAATTGTCTTGTTTATACCATATCTGGAGCCTGTGTTTCCCTGTGTCAGTACACACATCTCTGGTCACACCCGCATCCCTGACACTACACCAAGGCCACAAACCTGACCAGAAGTGGCTGCACAGGGAGGCCATCTTGGCTTATTGTTGCTAGGAAGGATGGCTCTTGATGAGGTGGTGTATTTATCTCTGCTAGTGTTTGATGACAAAGACTATGCTTATCAGACTCTGAAGGAGTATACCCGGGATCAACTGCTAGAGTGTATAAGGATCGCTCATTGTCTAGTTGATCAGGGCACAGAGTTTTCTGAGGTACAGCCATTGATCCAGGTTTGTGCTGAGTTGGCTCGGTCCTGTACTCCTGAAAGCAGGGATGACTTTTTTCCCTCATTTAGTGTGGATCAAGTGGAATCACTGGTATGGTTGTTGGAGGATGATCCAGATTGTTTCCATGAGCACTATGCAGCATGTCCATCACATGTGCTTATGGATTGCACAAACGCAGTGCAGTCTTTGATCAGACAGGCTAGGTGTAAGCTGAGTTTTGTTAAACCAGTACTGCAGACATGGACAGATTTGTTACACCCAGCCTCAGTTGGCTTGCAACATCATTCCTCTGCTCAGGGCACTCTTCCTGCATCCCCGACAGCACCCCCAGTGATGGCCCAGTATACTCTAACTACCACATACCAGTCCTCTGCTCCCACTCGCTGCACCTATCCTTTCTTCAACCCTGTAAAGAAGTCCTCTGTAGCAACTGCTCCCTCCTCTGTTCCATCCTCCAGCTCTTCTCTGTCTCCAGCTGCTCCATCCGTTTAAAAACCTGCGCTTACTTACAGTGCTCCGGTAACTAAAACCAGGAAAAGGCGAAAATTCTTTCCAACCAATACCATCCTGCCAGTATCCAAACCGGTCAGCCTCCCATCTGAGAACCTGCCTTCCGTTGTGCAGCCTGGTGCCTCGGCGCCCACAATTCAGCCTGATGTCTATACCCAGCCTGATGTCTCTACCCAGCCTGATGTCTCTACCCAGCCTGATGTCTCTACCCAGCCTGATGATCCTATTATGCCAGATGACTCGATGCCCGCTGTCTTGCCAGTTGACTCAGAGCCCGCAGTCTTGCCAGACGATCCAATGCCCGATGACCCAGTGCCCACTGTCATGCCTGGTGACCAGATGCCCGATGTCGTGCCTGATGACCCGATGCCCGCTGTCGAGCCAGACGATCCAATGCCTGATGACCCAGTGCCCGCTGTCGTGCCAGTTGACTCAGAGCCAGCTGTCACGCCTGGTGACTCGGTGCCCACTGCCTTGCCAGATGACTCAGTGCCCGCTGTCGAGCCAGATGACCTGATGCCTGGTGACCCGATGCCCGCTGTCGTGCCTGGTGACCCGATGCCCACTGTTGAGCTAGATGACCTGGTGCCCGCGGTCGAGCAAGACGATCCAATGTCTGACGACCCGGTGCCCGCTGTTGTACCTGGTGACACGATGCCCGCTGTCGAGCCAGATGGCCCGGTGCCCGCCGCTCCGCCTGGTGGCCCGGTGCCTGCTGCTCTGCCTGGGGGCCCGCCGCTCCGCCTGGTGATCCGGCGTCCAGCCTGATGTGCCTCCGTCCGGTGTCCAGCCCGATGTGCCAGTCTTTGATATCTCGCCAGTCACCGGACCCGGGCGGTGGAACATTTTGCCCAGCTAGGACTGTTTTGGAGCGTCCTGAGGCCGCTCCTTGAGGGGGGGGGGTGCTGTCAGGAATGGACTTGCCAATAGTGGTGGGACTCACTTGCCTTGTGGGCTGCAGTACCAGGGCTGGCCAGCGGGTGCTCTCAACAACCAGAGGTTCACTTCGGCAATTAGCCATCACCTGGGGCTGATTTCAGGTGTATTTAAGGGATGGCCAGACCTGCAGTCTGT
Source organism: Staurois parvus (assembly GCF_062004578.1). Taxonomy (NCBI): domain Eukaryota; kingdom Metazoa; phylum Chordata; class Amphibia; order Anura; family Ranidae; genus Staurois; species Staurois parvus. The sequence goes on along the minus strand of NW_028318161.1, from coordinate 8,609,479 downwards.
GCCTTGGTGTGTGTTTTTTTCCATGGGCCCCTGTACCTTGTAACCTGCATTCCTGTTTCTGCCTGACTTGTTGCCGACCCTGCCTGATCCTGACCTCTGCTGACTTCTGTTTTGATCCCTGGCTTGTGACCCTGACCATTCTCTCTGCCAGCTCCTCCTGTACCTACCTGCCCGATAGTTATTCACCCGGCCTGCCTGACTACGTTGTGCTCTATATGTGTATGTACCTGTAACAAGATGTGCTTTAACTGCAGACTGTCAGCTTTAATTTGAGGGTATTTACATCCAAATCAGGTGAACGGTGTAGGAATTACAACAGTTTGCATATGTGCCTCCCACTTGTTAAGGGACCAAAAGTAATGGGACAATTTGCTTCTCAGCTGTTCCATGGCCAGGTGTGTGTTATTCCCTCATTATCCCAATTACAATGAGCAGATAAAAGGTCCAGAGTTCATTTCAAGTGTGCTATTTGCATTTGGAATCTGTTGCTGTCAACTCAAGATGAGATCCAAAGAGCTGTCACTATCAGTGAAGCAAGCCATCATTAGGCTGAAAAAACAAAACAAACCCATCAGAGAGATAGCAAAAACATTAGGCGTGGCCAAAACAACTGTTTGGAACATCCTTAAAAAGAAGGAACACACAGGTGAGCTCAGCAACACCAAAAGACCCGGAAGACCACGGAAAACAACTGTGGTGGATGACCGAAGAATTCTGGCCAACTGTTGTGAAGGGTGTTTTTCTTCACCAGGGAAAGATCCAGGAGGTAGGTGTATGTGTGTCAAAGTCAACAATCAAGAGAAGACTTCACCAGAGTGAATACAGAGGGTTCACCACAAGATGTAAACCATTGGTGAGCCTCAAAAACAGGAAGGCCAGATTAGAGTTTGCCAAACGACATGTAAAAAAGCCTTCACAGTTCTGGAACAACATCCTATGGACAGATGAGACCAAGATCAACTTGTACCAGAGTGATGGGAAGAGAAAAGTATGGAGAAGGAAAGGAACTGCTCATGATCCTAAGCATACCACCTCATCGGTGAAGCATGGTGGAGGTAGTGTCATGGCGTGGGCATGTATGGCTGGCAATGGAACTGGTTCTCTTGTATTTATTGATGATGTGACTGCTGACAAAAGCAGCAGGATGGATTCTGAAGTGTTTTGGGCAATATTATCTGCTCATATTCAGCCAAATGCTTCAGAACTCATTGGACGCCGCTTCACAGTGCAGATGGACAATGACCCAAAGCATACTGCAAAAGCAACCAAAGAGTTTTTTAAGGGAAAGAAGTGGAATGTTATGCAATGGCCAAGTCAATCACCTGACCTGAATCCGATTGAGCATGCATTTCACTTGCTGAAGGCAAAACTGAAGGGAAAATGCCCCAAGAACAAGCAGGAACTGAAGACAGTTGCAGTAGAGGCCTGGCAGAGCATCACCAGGGATGAAACCCAGCGTCTGGTGATGTCTATGTGTTCCAGACTTCAGGCTGTAATTGACTGCAAAGGATTTGCAACCAAGTATTAAAAAGTGAAAGTTTGATTTATGATTATTCTGTCCCATTACTTTTGTTCCCTTAACAAATGGGAGGCACATATGCAAACTGTTGTAATTCCTACACCGTTCACCTGATTTGGATGTAAATACCCTCAAATTAAAGCTGACAGTCTGCAGTTAAAGCACATCTTGTTCGTTTCATTTCAAATCCATTGTGGTGGTGTATAGAGCCAAAACTGTTAGAATTGTGTCGATGTCCCAATATTTATGGACCTGACTGTACATATCTTAGATTATTAAAGACTTAAACATGGAGCAAATATTCGGATGGCTCACTTTAATTCAACTCATTTGATTATATTACATCCCCTAGCTGAGATCAACAGGAGAGCAGAAAATATCTCCTTAACCATCCCAGCAAGTATCTCATATTTCATATGTAGACGTTCAGCCGAAGATTCTGCGTATTAATCTACTCGTGGATAGAATGTTTTATATGTATCCAGGGTAAGTTATGAACCATAATATAAGCTATGAGGGATTTTTGGTCATAGCTTGGGTCTCTGCCTGTCACACCCGCCCAAATGAGGCGATCGGTTCTCTGCTTCAGGTAGACACCCTGCTGAGTTCCTAGATAAAGGCTGTGATGCTTTAAGTTAAGCTGAGTTGAGAAAAGTTGAATCTCCCTTTTTAACATCGGAACTAACTCTGGGAGATAAGGCCTCCTTTTGGCTCTGAAACCTGATCAGCTTAAATCAAGGATGACAGCAAGTACTTTTCTCCCTCTAAACTTCTTTCTGTTATCTCTTTGCTGTGTGTGTGTGTGTGTGTGTGTGTATATATGTATGTATATGTGTGTGTGTGTGTGTGTGTGTGTGTGTGTGTATATATATATATATATATATATATATATATATATATATATATATGTGTGTGTGTGTGTATATGCTACATCTTTCTGTAAATATTTTTATTGCACCCTTTTGACCTTTTAGTAATAAATCTTACTTTCTGAAAGTGTTGAACTGTTTTTCTAAAGCTCTTTAATGAAAACTAAGGACCCCTGCCTCTGAAGAGCGCTACTATGTGTGTGTTTTAAACTTCGTTATATCTCTGCCTGCGGTGACAGTGGTATACCAACGATTATTCAAACATCATAGTGTTATTGCTGAGTTTCCTCCTTTCTCTGTACAAAAAGGAGGTGGTGGCAGTGTGAAGGGTTAATTGCGTAATTAACCTGACCCAGTAACAATCGCTCCCAGGCTGCCAACACAGGTTGTGGTCCATTAGCTGGAAAATCTTTGTGCAGGGTGCAGCTAGGCGTGGCATTGTTATGCTAGTCCTTCGGTCATGAGTTTGGTGGGAAGGGCTGGGGTCTGACGCCGCGATCGTCACAGATACCTCTATTGTTAGAATTCAAGTGACCCATATACTGATCAAGGGATTCAGAACTCCCATCCCACAGGAGGAGGACGTTATCTATGTACCAATTAATAAAATTATATGTAGTGCAGCGCTCAAATCGAAATCAAATACTACAATAATTGTGCTCACATGCAATAGTGTCACAAAATAAATCTAACACAAATCATTAGGTGAGATATCTTCATTCAAAAGTGCCACTCAGTGTTATTCATCCCTTCATGCCCACATACTATAACAATTATAAATATAAACTATCATAAGAAAAAATAATGAAACATAATTTTCACAGTGCTCCAAGTATGTGTGACCACACTTAATATATTAATCAAACAAGTCCAAAGAAATTAAAATGTCCATATAAACCGGTAAAATTCATGCAATGTGTAAAAAGATGTGCAAACAAATGTGATCTTGTTCCACATCCGTGCCACTCTTCACCTCCTAAGGCTAAATTGCCTCCTCACCTCCTTAAACTGACCCCAAAGGGCCAAACAGCTTTCAGGATCACTCAGGATCCTTATCCCCTGGTAACAGGCACTTCTCCTGACGTTGCAGATCACTTTAGGGTACATCCATTACCCCAAATCGGAAGCCTCCGCTCCCAGTGCGGTTTGGGGTGATGACAATCCGGGGTATCAGCGCCACCTCCGACTGACTGGACACTAGAGGTTCCTCTAGTGTCCAGTCAGTCGGAGGTGGCGCTGATACCCCGGATTGTCATCACCCCAAACCGCACTGGGAGCGGAGGCTTCCGATTTGGGGTAATGGATGTACCCTAAAGTGATCTGCAACGTCAGGAGAAGTGCCTGTTACCAGGGGATAAGGATCCTGAGTGATCCTGAAAGCTGTTTGGCCCTTTTGGGGTCAGTTTAAGGAGGTGAGGAGGCAATTTAGCCTTAGGAGGTGAAGAGTGGCACGGTTGTGGAACAAGATCACATTTGTTTGCACATCTTTTTACACACTTAATGAATTTTACCGGTTTATATGGACATTTTAATTTCTTTGGACTTGTTTGATTAAGTGTGGTCACACATTATACTTGGAGCACTGTGAAAATTATGTTTCATTATTTTTTCTTATGATTTATATTTATTTATAATTGTTATAGTATGTGGGCACGAAGGGATGAATAACACTGAGTGGCACTTTTGAATGAAGATATCTCACCTAATGATTTGTGTTAGATTTATTTTGTGACACTATTGCATGTGAGCACAATTATTGTAGTATTTGATTTAGATTTGAGCGCTGCACTACATATAATTTTATTAATTTCTACACTGTTTGGGTAGCAGGCTCAGTGCTGGCAGCTTTCAGTAGGGTGTCTTTCCCTTTTTGCGCAGGAGGATCTCTGTTTGTCATCTATGTACCGCCTCCAGAGAACCAACTCCGGCCTGCGGTCATGATGTCGTCCTCCCATTTGGCCATAAACAAATTGGCCATACTGGGCGCAAACTTTGCGCCCATAGCCACCCCCCGTTTTTGTTTAAAAGGTTCCTTTTTTCTACAACAAGTAATTGTGCCCCATGGCAAAATCTAATAGAGAGGATGAACTCACGTTGTGATTTTAAAGTAAGGTCCCTTTTGGAGAAAGCAATCCACAGCCTCCCTCCCATGCTCCTATGAAATAATAGTATAAGGTGAGGCTACATCGGCCGTAGCCAACATGTAGGTCTCCTTCCATTCAACGGTACTCAGGTTATTAATATCTTGAGTGTTGTTTTTCAGTAAAGAGGGAGTAGTACACTCCACAGGCTGTAGGAAAGAGTCAATATATTTGCCAACCCTCGAGGTGCCCGAGTCAATATCGCTAATTATCGGCCTACCCGGAGGATTGGACAAACTTTTATGAATTTTGGATAGATAATAAATCACCGGAACACAAAAGGCCACTGGAATTAGAAAATTCTTCTTTTTTTTTTTTTTAGTAATCTTTTGGGCAAAACCTGTCAGGAGCCGCCGCAACACACGGCTTGGCGTAGGCGCAGTGTGCCCGTTCACGCTGGTGTACGGGCACTAGGTCCTGGCCAGCCGCGGCAGAGACTAAACCTGTGCATTCGCACTTGGAGCCGCGGGTGCGTGCCTGGCACCAATGACAGAGCAGGGTGCGGTATTTAAATCCGCCCTGCACTGACATGAATTGCCGTCTGGTCTCTCTGTGTTCCTGATCCTGCCTACTCGTGATTCTTGATTGTTGCTGACCCAGATTGTCCCTGACTGTGCTGTACTCTACTGCTCTGACCCCTGGCTTGCCTGACCTCCCTCCTGGATGCCCCCTATTGGATCTGACCTGTTGTTGACCTGGCATGTGACCCGACCATTCTCTGCCTGCTGCTTTGTACCGCACTACTCCCACGGCTGCCGACTCTGCTTGTCTGACCACACTCTGCTTATGCATCCATCCACCTTGCTCTGGCACATCCGCCTCTTCACATCAGGCTCTCACCCTGCAGATAGCGCTGGTGGATCCCTCTACCACAGGTAGGGGTACTCAGGGGCCACGACCTTGTCTCGGTTCCAAGTCCATCCCCACCATCAGGGGCCCTGGTGAACAAGCAGACAGGGACTTAGACTCCGCGCTCTGGGGAATCCTAACCGGTGGGTTGCTAGAGGTACTGCCAGGCGGTTCATTCCAAAACCGATATCGACAATGTTCTGTAATTCCCTCTTAAATCTAACAGTAGAATTCCCATAAAGTGGGGAATAAGTATCCCTGTCATCTAATAAACTTTGCAATTCTTGGTAGTAGGCCTCACGATACAAAATAACAATTTCCCTCCCCCCCCCCCCCTATCAGCCGGACTAACCACTATATCGGTACGCGATTTCAAAGAATCCATACCCTGCTTAAATTTGGAATCACCGGGTGGTTTCTTAAGTTTTTAAGACTATCGAGATCCTTAAATACCAGATCCCTAAAAACCAAAATAGAAGCAGCGGTGTTACCCGGAGAGTTAAACAGAGAAGCATTGGAAAGGTATTAACATCTATAGGTACTTGTACCACAGCCACCCATCTTAGATGGGTTGGAAATTAAGTACCGTTTTTAATGTTCAGTTTTCTAATATATTTGTGAATGATCATAAACGTTTTGTCAGGGCAGGAGCTGTGGAATGGACAGGCAGGCCTAATGGCAGGGTCACGCACCGACTGACAACCACCACCCACAGACCAGAGTCCCTCAGGGCGTGGAGTCTAAGCCCCAGGCTGCCCTTCACCAGGGCCCCTGATGGTGGGGATGGACTTGACGCAGCCAGGGACCAGGTCGTGGCCCCCGAGAAGCCCCAGCTGCGGTAATGGCCGCTGCCAATGGCGTATAGCTGGTAGGAACCAGATAAGAACGATAGTGTAGTCGGACAGGCCGGGTCGATAACAGCGGGACACAGTACAGAACGGTAGACAAGAATACACAGGTCACAAGCCGGGTTCAGCAAAGGGAGGTCAGATAAAGGGATAAGGCTGAGAATAGTCTAGACAAAGCCGAGTCAGTTTCCAGGAGAGCCACGAGAGTAGAATAAGAGCTTGCAACAACACTATCAAACAGGACACGAATGCAAAGAGCAAGTGCAGACAACAGGCTTTAATGTGCCCAACCACGCCCCTCTGGGGGATGGACCGCAGAGGCCTGAAAGCATAAAAGGCTCCCACCATGCTTTGCAGAAACCCAAGATGGATGCCAGCACATGGAGCAGCATAACCTCTGTCAAAAGGTAGGACCTTGACACATTTTCAAACTTATTCAATGGTCGGGGAGGTGCAATTTTTAAACCGTGGTTCCATACATATTTTTCTTCATTTGATAGACTGGCTTTACCCAGATTAAAGAGTCCAGAGACAGTTACACCCGCCTTCTTTTTTGATCACACGCCCCCCCCCCGATGCCTCTTTTCGCTTACTTAATCTTTTTACACCTGACTCACCCCTGGGAAAAAATTTATTGGAAGATGAAGATCCAGGGTTGCCCCTAATTTGATGGGCTGCATAAGGGCCTTGTGAGGGGAAGTCATTCCTTGTAGCTTGCCACTGCCCACTCTGCTGATTAGAAGGTTGGAGGGGGTGTTGGATGATATATCTATCCGACCCCCCCCCCCCCCCCTCCATATTGGTCATCATTAAGTTGACCCAATACCTCAAATCTGTTAGATGTTCAGAAAGATGGGCCCCTATTGGCCCAACCACGGCCGCGTCTCTCCCCTGAGCACCATTCCTACCCATCATGATAGGGGAATTATGCTAAGTCCAATTCCCTGTTCTCTGTTGGTCAAACCGCCAAGGAGCAGAATTTGGAGTAGCTGTGCCAATACCGCCATTATGAGAGGCTACTACCTCCCCTTTCGGTTTAGTTTCAGTTTGGGGACCCAAATTGGTATTAAACACATCATTAGTCTGCCATTTAAATACCTTATTGGACTTCTAATCGTCCACATCCCTAAGATTTTTTTTACGTTTCTTGATCTTTTGCTCCTTCTTCTCAAGATGTTTTTTGAGATTCTCAGATCTTCTTATTTTTTTTATAATCCTCAGTATCTTTATAGGGGTCTAACTTAGTCTTTAAAGATCCAATCTCCTCATCAAGTTTTAGAAGCTTCTGCCTCTTCTTCCTAACAAGGAAATTGATAAATTCGAGCCCCACCTTTATTGAAATATTGAAACCTTTGCCTGCCTGAAGAGGGAGAGAGACAAGAAAACGCGTAAAAGACCCCACTGCCATATTAGGAAAGGTCTCAGAACGCAAGGCATCTCTGTGAACCACTGCCAACAGAAGCACAGAGCCAACTATATTCTTTTTGCTCAGAGTCCTTTTTTATGATGAGGTAAAGGGGTCCTAATGGGGGTCATGGGGCACTTATTTCTGACAATAAAATATAAGCTTACTTGAAAAATCTCCTTTTCATGTTGTGCAGAAACCCCCAAAAGGGTTATATGCAGGCAACAACCAACTAAATCAGGCACCCACCTTAAGACCATGAGCATCCCCACAAGCCACACCCTGCCATTATGTCACTACTGCCCGCCCAAAGAGGAAGAGAGCCAAGAAAGTCATGGCATTGCTACGAACCACTGCCATTAGAAGAAATGAGCCAATTGTAACCTTTTTGGTTGGAGTCCTTCCTTTTTTTTTTTTTTTTTTTTTTTTTTTATGATATGGTAAGGGGTCCTAACGTGGGTGATGGGGCATATATTTTTGACAATTTAAATATAAGCTTACTTGAAAAATCTCTTTTCATGTTGTGAGTGCTGCCTGTCTGCTGGCCTGCATGCTTTGTAGCATCTCCTCTGCTGGTCCCTTGCAATTCCTAAGGACTGTGTGTAAGCCGGTTGAAATGCTGATTAGTGAGAAAGCTGCTGCTCCATTTGGGAGGGAAACCGTTAACCTGTTTCCTGCACATTTTGCTGAGCTCTGCCTTGCTTCCTGCGCTGTTATTAAAAGGGGAGAGCTCTGCCCAGATACATAGTCTGCTGCATACGAAAGAAGACAAACCAAAGCATGTATTTTCCAGCTGTTTCCAGTGAAAAGAAATGGAGCAGTTCCAACACAGAGAGCAAGCTTGCCTGCTGTCACATCCAACATGTAGGGGGTTTGCTAGGACCTGCAGTCCACCCTGAAGCCACCAGTTCTGGAGATTTGCTACTATGGACTCTGCCATGAATGGATTCTCATTCTTTGCAAGTATGCTGGGGCAGCCACAAGCCTGGAGTTAGGAATTAGAGACGTTAGGGAAAGACTGTGCACTTTGTTTTTGAAACTTTTATGCTGACAGTTTTTCGGTAAAGCTTTTGAAACTTTGTCCTTGCATGGTCTGAAGTTACTAAAGGAGTGTATGCAAGTAACTGGCACACACATAGTCCACAGCATAGGTCAGTTAAAGCACATTGGGGTATGAACACAGCACCAAAAAGTCAACCTGGTATAGTAAGTGGTTACCAGGTGTAACGGAAGCCAACAGTATAAAGCAGCCTGTTAAGCGTGCACCTGTGTCAGGTCGAACAGCCTCTTGCAGCGAGGGAATAGTTGCCAGCACTTTTCTCCTTGAGCGGTCTGTCCCCCAAAGCCTTTGGGAGCAGATCATCAGCACAGAGGTCCCCATCCTGTGCATTAGGTATGGGTAGGAATGAGGTAACGAAGAGCACGCATGATGTCAGTGCTAGGTGTTTGGCGGGGCTGTGTTCCATTACTGGGAGTGAGGTGGTGGTGGACAGATGAAGTGGGCATAGGCTTAGTGTCAAAAGTCTATAGTGAAGGTGTATGTTGACACGAGAACAAGTGAGTTTACTGAAGTACAAGTGGCCTTAGCATTGCCCTGGGCAGTGATGGAAATGGAACAAGTAAAGGTATGCCACGTGCAGGAGAGTGACCCTATTCAAAGTGCCTAGTGCAGCACAGGAGAACCCACCCCAGGGGTAAGTCTCCTATGTGACCCAGATGTGAAGCCGAATGAGAAGGTGAACATGAAGAGAGTGTCACCTGTCTGGCTGCCTTACATGTATATCCCATGGTACCTTGTGACAGGTTGTGAGGCTTATTGATGCACATGGGGAGTGAAGGCTGGCCTGTGTAGTTTGATCCAATAGAAGAGCTACTGTAGCTCAAATGGCTGATAAGTTAATGCTGGTTTTGACATAAAGGTGTTAGAACATTCAGTGAATCGCAGTTTGTTGTGTATGGGGATGTGTAGCAGCAGACCAGTCAGGGTGCCCATGCTGACCCATGTCCACAGCCAAAAGCACCTACAATGGGCCTGTGAACATCAGAACTGGTCCACAGAGCAATGGAAGCAGGTGGCCTGGTCTTCTGAATTCATGAATTGTTTGAGGAACACAACAAGTGTTGACTTGGCCTTCATATTCTCCATTTCTCAGTCCATCGAGCTTATAATTATTATTATTATACAGGATTTATATAGCCCCAACCGTTTGCTCAGTACTTTACAACATAAAGGGAGACAATACAGTTCAATACAAGAGGGTTAGGAGGGCCCTGCTCCTCGGAGCTTACAATCTAATATGTGGGAAGTGCTGGATAAACAAGTCCGATCTATGGAGGCCTCACCCCAAAACTTACAGAACTTGAAGGATCTGCTACTGACAGGTATGTGTCAGATACTACAGCATACCATCAGAGGTCTAGTGGAGTCCATGTCTTGATGGGTTATGGTGGGTGGTCATAATGTTATGGCTGATTAGTGTACATTGTACATTTTTTTTTAATCACTTATTATTTGTAGATCAGAGTATTATTATTGAATGTATTGGTGCTGTATTTAGTGAATGTATGTGGAAATGTATATGTTGTAGATGAGATCCCCTGGGCAGGGGTGACAATGCTCTCTTCTCAGTGTAGAATGGAGGGAAGTGTCATCATGTAGGAGGGAAGGGGGAGGAGGGGGGGTCCTTGTTCCTCCCCTCTCCTGGGCTGATCTGCCCCTCCCCTGTACTCTCAGGGGCCACACGGTGCAGCAGGGGCCCCAACAGAGCAGTAGAATTCAGCTGCTGGGTGACAGGGATGTTATACCCCGCTAAATAGGCTACTTTACAACCCTGTGTCCTTCTCCTGGCCGCTCCATTATACAGGAGGGAAGGAGGGAGGGCGACCACTAGTGCTGTCGGGATATGTAGTCTGCGCCGGTCACTGTGCTCCTTCTCCTCCAATAGCAACAGACTACAAGTCCCGGCGACCAATGCGCGCAGGGCGCATGCGCGGTGCTCAGTCGGTGCTGCTCTATTCTGCTGGTGAGGCGCTGGAGGGACGGCACGGCGGGCGGGCGGCAGAGCCCCGGGGAAAGTAATCCATCGTCCTCGCTCGTCACAGAACAGCCCTCATTGTGTGTGTGAGTGTAAGGGCCCCTGGGGTGCGGAGGAGGATAAAGTGGGGGGGCTCCTCTACCCCCCCTCCCCGCCATGGTAGCGGCCGCTCCGGCCTTTGTGCAGCCAGAGATACAATGTAACAAAGCGGCCGCGGCCAGGACTGATACATTGTATCTCGGGAGGAGGGGGGAGGACCTGGGACACTGGCCGCCTGGAGGAGAGGGGGAGGGGAACCCGGGTGCTTGTCTGCAGGTAAGAACTGCTGCAAGGGGTAAGGGGTGTTAGTATTGTTACAGGGGGCGGAGGGGGGTGGAGGTATTAGAATTATTACAGAGGGTGGAGGGGGGTATTATAATGACAGGGTGGGGGGCTACTGTCTGCAGGTGACAACTACAGGGAGAGAGTGCCTTATGAGATGAGGGACTCTGGGTGCTGACAGTGCCGGGGCCCTACATTGGATTGTGGAGCCCATCTGCAGCCACTGCTCTATGTACAACTTGTGGGGAGCTGTGTATATGTGCTGTTATTATTATTGTACCTGTGTGTTTACTAATAATTACCAATACCAGAGGCCCCTGATCCTCCCTGCCCTGTGTAGTGATGGATGGTTGGTGGAGGATTGTAGATCATCAAATTTATTTAATAGGGTTGGGAGTGGAGGAGCCCCCCACTTCCAGCTGTGTTTCCTAATGGACTTGCTGTGACAGGTCAGTGTGTTGATCTCTGTGCCCAGTGTTTACAAACAGCCACTCTGGTGTTTTACTTTTTTATTTTTTTTCACTCATTAGGTTTTCCAGATTATTTCCCAGTATGAGTACTCCTCCAGGACGCCATCCCTGGGTCACCGGCAAAGTATTCCACACATTATTATAACCTGTTGCCAGCTGTGTGACTTTATAGTAGGGATCTGCTAATCCCTCTGCCAAGCAGAACAGTCCTTTCATCTTTTACCTTTGTTTCAGACACAAGTGGGAGTATCAGAGGTTTGTTAGCAGAATTCTTTTAGGTCGCCTCTTTAAGGCGGAGGTGCTTCAGTTTTTGTGTATCCGTGAATTTTTGTATATATAAATCTCCTCTTGAAGTTTTCTTCTTTTTTTTTTCCTGTTCTCATTTAGAGGTGGCAGAAAGTGATTATTGGGTATGTAAGCAGTCCCATATGTGCCACTCTGGGGTGTGTATTGCACATGTGTTGCGGTCTCCTCTGTTGGGATGTGACCTTCCTGGGTGACCCCTATGTTTAGAAACTCCTTTTTCTGACAGAGGCTAAACTTTTCTGAAAGTTGCACTTTGTCTGCCGCTTCTGAAGGGGATTGGCGCAGGATGGCGTGCACTTGATGGTAATTGCCTACACATTTGCATCTGTTTGTTGATGGTCAGCCCCTTTCATCAGTTGCCTCAGAAAATTGTTGGTTGGGAATTTCTGCATCACGTTGTTCAATGTCCATCAATAGGGTAGCTTTAGCATTCTGACCTGTTCAGGCCCCACTCATATTCGTATGTTTTGCTACTCTATTCCTGAATCATGGCTGTGCTCAAGTTGAGGAATCTCATTCTCAATGGGGCCCTTCACACCTGAGCACTTTGTCACCAGTTTTGCAACACTTGAAAAAGTGCACATGCCACTTTTGGGGTATAATTGTACATTTTTGGTCTTGTAGAATTTAATATGAGTGTCTGAAAAATTATTTGCATTTTCAGGCTCTCCTGTTTGAGTCTGTGGGGACAAAAACATGGGATTCTGTTCCTGTACACACCAAGGTTGTTTATGCTCATGTCTAATATGAATGGGGGCTCGTTTCATTCTGGTTTGTTGCTGCTAAAGGGAATCATCTGGATTTTAGTAAGTTTTCTGTTTTCACACAAAATAGCACATTGTCTTTTGTGTTGTATTGGCCTTGTGTGAATGTTTTTAGAAAATTTTGCCACTTTTACATGTTCATTGCATAGCACAGCAAGGGGCTTTTTGTGATGCTGTAGTTTTTAAAATGAGCATAAATTCCTGGAGAGGGGAGTAAATACGTTGGTTTGTTTTCAAGGTGTCTCAATGAATAGCTAGTCTCTCCAGTTGATGGACTTGAGGAAAATGCTTTGGGATCCCAGCCACTACATCCTGGCGTTTTCCAGTGGCTGCAACATGATACTGTAGAGAGAGGAATTCTTGTAAGTTTCTCTGTAATGTCCTTGTGGCAGGTTTGAAGATGAAGTAATGGCATTGTTCCTCAAAAGTTTTCTGATTTTGGATCTAGCGTGCCTTGTGACATGCCATGTTTTTGTTTTAAAAGCCTGAACTTTGTATTATTATACTTTGCATCAGATTTCAAAAGAGGCTGGGCTGTTGTCTTTTTAATGTTCCAGCATCAATGTATTATGCAGTGCCTTCCAGGAGGCTGTATAGAAGAAACAGTTTGCCTCATTTAACAAGCTGTCTTGAATAAGCCACTTCTATATTCTATAACCAGACTCCTTCAAAATGAAAGTAGTATAACATGCAGAAAGTGTTTTTTAGACTCCTTGATAAATAAGTCCCAGTTTATCAAATAGGCACTCTTTCACTAATGGGCTTCAAATGCTGATCTTTTATTTGAGCTATTATCCGCCTGAAATTTGTGGTGGATATTATTGTGTTCAACTGTTTCATTTTGGCTGCGTAGATGCCATAACTTTCATTTTTAAATTTTTTGCTGAAACTCAATGATATAGTTTGCTTCTCATCTAATTTTTGAAGTAGTTACTTCAAAAGTTACTTGATTTGTATTCAATGCCTATGTATGTGGCTGTATCCTAAGCATTATCAACACCACCTTTTTGGGAACTTGTATTTTAGCTGTTTTGTAAGGGTTGTAAAGTGGCAGCAGGTGTCTTGACATACATAAGGTCACCTATTTCTGTAGTGGTTGATGGGTGCCCTGGCTTGTAACAAAATTGGACTGGTTGTCAGTTCTATGCTGATGATTAGCTGTATGATGGCTTGTCTCTGGTGTGCGTCTTGGTTGACTTCTAAGTGGCATAGTAGGCACTCAAATTGAATGGACTTAGTAAAGTCTACTCGTTGTTTTCATGTGTGTACCAAGACTGGAGCAGTTGTGCGTGGCAGCCAATCGGCTTCTAACTTTCACTTCTAAATCGAAGGTGAAGTTAGAAGCTGGTTACAATACACAGCTGCTCCAGGTTCTGTTTGCTCCAGTTTTGGTAAGTTTCCCCCAAGTGGTATATGGAACTCATCTCTCTTTATCAGGAATATAATAGCATACCTCCTGATATATTATTCCTGGCAAAGCTGGTGTAATGCAAATCTCAAAAGCAGTTCTCTCCTAAATACACATCTGTAGTTCTACATCTCCATTAAATTCTGGAACAAGCCAGTTTGTAAAGGGTTGGCATTTTCTGCTTTTACCAGATGTGACTGATGTCAGGTAGGGAGACAGGCTTTTTCCACCATGGTCACCAGACATGAAAGGTGTGTTGGAAACCGTGCTCGTCACCATCACCTTCACTAAGCCTAAAGAGACCTAAAAGCAATAGGTAAGGATTGTTCTCCTGGTTGGAGGGAAATTGGGGAAAGAACCTCCTTTAAAAAAATTATTAAAACTGGTATTCTTCCAAATATTAGTTAAAATTAACTGAATCGCTAGTTTTTTTTTTTTTTTGTTTTTTTTTTTGTTTTTTTCTGATGATAGGATTTCCCTCGTCCATAATGTGTTTCATCTACTTCTCTGTAGGTTATTGATACAATGTAATACAGAATTGTTGCTGGTGTGGCCACTTTGTGTAATTATTTGCAGCCTCTCTGCAGGGCTGATTGTACACTGCTAAATAGTTTGCAATTCTGCCATAGTTGTAAAGTGCATGCATGAAATATATATATGTTGCTCTGTGGTCTAGTTTAATACTGTATAAGACAGAAGTGCTATAATGACCAACATTTCACTTTGCTGGAACATACACTGCATTATTTTACCTGGACCCGCTGTAATGTCATTTACATTGTGGAACAAGAGTTGTTCCTTGTTTGCCAGTCCGTTACATAATAGTTCAGAAGGGAATATAGAGCTTGATTAACTACTTCTGTCACTCCTCTGGGGAATGTATATAAATGTTAAGAATTATCCCTCTTTTGGGGAATAAGATCTTGCATTTGTTTTTGTCGTTAATTAGACCTATGTTTTTTTTTTTTGTGTTTTTTTTTTTTTTTTTTTTTGTTGAAACACACCTACATTTATTTGAGTTTTTAATCTTGAATTCAGAGGGATATATAATAGATATATGATAAATATAAATTTTCTTGTAGAATTTTTTTTTTTATGTAAATTTCTATAAAATAAAGAATTTTAATGCTATTTAAAAAAACCTTTAATCTGAACCATACACACAGCAGGCAGTAATTTATAACATATTTCTGTTCTTAAAGTTTAGCAGTAGAAAATTGCGGTAAAAAGCTGTGGGTTTTTTTGCATGTGCGTTAACGCATCTGGAATTAATGCATTCTATTGGCCAGAATACATTTTATAATGCTCAAAAGCTTGTTTACTGAATGTGAGTTTGGTGGGGGATTTTACCTTTTAAACTCCTGTAAATGACTATAGAGTGCTTGGACACATAGGCTAACATGGGGCGTTTACAGGCAGAAAAAAAAGCTCAAATGCCTGTAAAAGCAGCATTTTTGTGCTCAAGTGTGCATGAGTCCTTATTGTAATACATGCAATAAATAACTTAGTTATTTACAAAACAACCCATTCAGTTTAAAAAAGAAATTAAAGGCAAAACATTTGTGTACAGATTAAAAAAAAGTCAAAAATGTTATATATATATATATATATATATATATTTTTTTTTTTAAGTGATCACATACTGTACTCTATGCTCTCATCTGCATAGAGAGCTGGGGAGGGGAGAGGTAGGGAGTAACAGCAGCACACTGAACCTCCCTGTGAATGGATGCGCAGGAGGAGGGGGCATGTCAGGACAAGTCTGATTATTGGAGGCGGTGTTCCCAGCACAGCTAGAGAACTGACCACGGTGTGGTCTCTTGCTTAGTATGGTCATTTTTAACAAGAAAGCAGAGGGACTGGCAGGTACATCAGGGATTTCACACAAATCAAGCAATACAAAGAGAACAGGGTACTTTTCATATAAGTACATGGTGCAGCAGGCACATATCAAGAATATTAAATGTTGGGTTTACATAATCTTTAATGTATTGCCACCCCCAATGAGGGTTCGGCGTACTAATTCTCCTAAACTTTTTTTTTTTTTTTTTTTTTTCTTGTAATTAGGAAACCCCTTTTATTTGTATGTTATCCATCATACAATGGAGTTAATTTTGTTTTTTCCACAAAGTAAAGGTGGGTTGGTGGGGTGACAACCAGTTTTGTGCGATCAACTTTCTAGCTACAAAAAGTAGTCTGGTAATTTGTTGTTGCAGGGTACAGTTCTGTATCTAGTAGTACTGGAATGCCTATTTTATGGTCAATATTAGTGGATAATTGTGATATTACTGAAATAGTTTGTATTCTTTCTATCCAATAAATAATTTTGGACAATTCCATAAAAGATGAATAAGAGTTCTTAGGTTACAACCACATCTGGGCAATTAGGAGTATCCTTTCTACCCCACATGAACCATTAATGTGGAATTTATCTTTAACCACTTGCCTACAGGGCACTTATACCCCCTTCCTGCCCAGGCCAATTTTCTGCTTTCAGCGCTGTCGCACTTTGAATGACAATTGCACGGTCATGCAATATTGTACCCATATGAAATTCCTTTTCTTCTTCTTTTTTTTTTTTTTTTTTTTTTTTTTTTTTTTTTTACACATAGAGCTTTCTTTTGGTGGTATTTAATCGCCACTGAGGGTTTTATTTTTTTCATTATAAACAAAAAAAGAGCAAAAAAAAGTTTTTCTTTTGTTTCTATTATAATATTTTGTAAAGAGGTAATTTTTCTCCTTTCACTGACGTGCGTTGATGAGGCGGCACTGATGGGTAGCACTAATGGGCACTGATGAGGTGGTATGGATAGGCGGCACCACTGTGCGGCACTGCTGGGTGACACTGATCATCAGGGCCCTGATGATCAGTGATGATCTATTCTGACAATTGACGATGTCACAGCGTGAGGAAAGTGCAGCCAATAACCGGCAACTGTATTTACCCGGTGATCTGCTGTGTCATTGGACACAGCTGATCATGTGGTAAAAGGCTAATGTGATTGGCCTTTTACCACAGCATGTGATCAGCTGTGTCCGTATGACACAGTGATCACGGAGATCGCCGGGTGTGATCACAGAGATCGCCGCTGGGGGCACGCGGGAGGGCGCATTCTGGGAGGGCGTCATATGATGCCCTCCCAGAACTGGGCAACCACGCTATAGCTGTCATTTGGTTATAGTGTGGTTGTCAAGTGGTTAAATTAAAGGATACATTCACCTTTTGCACAAAGATAATAAATGCACTTTTTTTGCAGGTAAAAAAGATATGCATTTATTATTTTTGGCTGCAAGAGCCTGTAAAGCATTGCACCAGCGAACAGCAGACCGCTGGTGCCATGCAGGTCTCCTGCTGCAGATTTGTCAGTTCATCTGCATGCCCATACAGAATGTACAGGCAAGCAGATATACTGACAGGGAAGATTCAATGAACTACTATGGTGCTCCGCAGCACCGTGGTAATTCATTGAGAGCTACAAGCCGACAGCCGCTAAGGCTGTCGGGACTTGGAGTTCATTCATTCACGGAACACTGTGAACACTTAGATCTTGAACTGTTGACAAGCAGTTGTATTAAGGAGGGTAGAGGTGGGTTTGACCATGAAGTTCTTACACTTTTGCCATTTTAACATATTCATAAAAAGTGTGCTTTAAGATAGTAAATTATTTATTTTTGCATCACTTTTCCCAGTTAATGTGGTTCTGGGTGTTTTTAATATCTAGATTGTGAATAAGGCTGCATTCACACTTGAGCGTTTTGTAGCTTCAGAAAAGCTCAAACTTAAAATCAGTTGTTCTCTGTGGTGCCTGTTCACACCTGATCATGTGAACAGGCACCATAGAAAACAATTTATTTTTGGCGCTTGGAGCTAAAAGGTACAAAACGCTCGTGTGAATGCAGCCTGAGGATCTAGTGAAATCCACTTTAATGTAGTACACTTCTGCTCAAAAAACTGTAATGCAGAATGAATGTGCAGAAAGGGTAAAGTGGACCCATCCATATTTTTTAACCTAAAAGCTCGCTTACCAGTCTTGCTTCAGTAGCTGAAGAGATGTAAAGGGGCTAAAAATTCTGCTTCAGGAGACATCGCATGACCGAATGTGTATGCTTTTGGACAGATGCTCGAAAGTGTGATCTGGGAGTAGCAATTTTACCCCTCTACACCAGTAGAATTCTTAACCTCTTTAATATTGGGCACTTTTACCCCTTACCTGCCCAGGCCAATTTTTAGCTTTCAGTGCTGTTGCACTTTGAATGACAATTGTGCGTTCATGCAACACTATACCCAAACAAAATTTTTGTTGCCGTTTTCACACAAATATAGCTTTCCTTTAGTGGGTTTTAATCACCACTGGCTTTTATTATTTTTTGCTAAATAAGCAAAAAAAGACAAAGTGTTCTCTTTGTTTGTTATATTTATATAAATAATAGTTCTTCATAATTGTAGGCGAAAATGTACTTTGCTACATTTCTTTAGTGAAAATAGCCAATCCTGATTTACCAATCTCATTTCTTGAGGCCCAAAAATGTCAGGTCAGTGTAGATATCCCTCAAATTACCCCTTTTTGGAAAGTGAAGAATCCAGGGTATTTAGTAGGAGTCATGCCAAGTATTTTGAAGTTGTAATGTTGTTTTCTTTTTCTCTTTTGAAAATCAAGAAATTTAACAAAGAAAACCATTTTTTTTTTGTTCTATTCACCAGTGATCCTATAACTGGTGTGGTGGCGATCAGTGAAGCTGACTGGTGGTAATACAAATTTTTTTCCAATTTTATTACATTACTTTTTCTTTTTTAATTTTTTTTTAATACACTGTGACATTGTACTACTCTGGGGAAGTATTCAGGATTTTTTTACATATTATGATTGCTTATAGCAGTAAATTTCACTGCTATACGCAAGCATTTAACTGAATGAAGTCAGTTTAGTTTTTTTGTTATTAGCTTTGATTGGCCACAGCTAATCACATGGTACAGATGGGCTGTAGTTGGCCCTGTCTGGTCAGTGATCACATGGTACAATCACAGCTAACAACACAATTGTAACAATGAATGGCATGAATTGAAGCCATTCATTGTTTACAATTGTCATGTGATCTGATGTGATTGTTCACAGCGATCACATGGTACTGGCAGTGGGGCCGGTACCCTGATCATTCATCAGCTTTGTCCAGTGCACACAGCCAGTGACAGATCACGCCCGCAGCATGACCGTGTGCAAGGCTTGTTTCCAGAGGACATCATATGACGTCCACTCTGAACTAAGAAAGTCCTGTCCGGACATCAGTTTACTATGGGCCAGGCAGGAAGTGGTTAAAAGAAAAGTTCATCTTTCGTAACATGTTACATGTAAAGTTCCTTTCACATGGGGCAGAATCCGATTAGATCAGCAGGGGATCTGTTCACTGATGTCCTGCTGAGCAGAGTCCCTGTCTGCTCCACTTATGCAGAGCGGACATAGGCTAAGGCTGTGCTCTACGCGCAGTCCGGTATGAACAGATTCCACTGTCTGTTTATACCCAGCTGCCCTCTGATCCGCCTAGAAAGAAGGGGATGCATACCCTTCGTTTTCTTTGTTTTTAAGCGGACTTGATCAGATTGGAGGTCGGCAGCTGTAAACGGACACTAGTCCGTTTATACCTGCCAGTCCATAGGGGTGAATGAGGAGTCCAATCATGACGCTCTAAAAAACTAACAGGCGGACCTGATCGGACTCTTCATGTGAAAGGGGCCTTACACCCATTTTCAGGGTGTAACATGTTAACAATATACCACTTCCTGGGAGCACAGAGAAGATACCCAACGTCCACCCTTTCCCTCGTGCAGTGAACCTAGAGGCACTGTGCTGTGAGCACTTCTGGGTTCAGATGAATGCTGATTGTACCCAGTTACACAACAGATTGCCTTAAAAGATCAAGTACAGAAAGTACCCAAAGTGCAGCAGAGACTCCAGGTAGGACTAATTGGCAGCACAGTGGCAAAGTGGGTAGCAGTTCTGCCTGGCAGCACTAGGGTCGTTGGTTCAAACCCCAACCACAGCACTGCCTGCCTGGATTTTGCATGTTCTCCCTGTGACTGCCTGGGTGTCCTAGGTGCTTCGGTTTCCTCCCACACTCCAAAGACATACTGGTAGGTTAATTGGCTCCTGTCTAAACTAGCCTTAGTATGTGTATGTATGAATGTAAGTTAGGGACCTTAGATTGTAGGCTCCTGGAGGGTTAGGAACTGATGTGAATATACAATATACTGTAAAGCACTGTCAAAAGTGCTATATAAGTAACTGTAATAAATAAATAAAATAATATGCCCCTGTTGTCTCCATAAGGAGAACCTGTCACCTGTTTTCCCATATAGGGATTTTAATTGCCCTTATATTGCAATACAGTGAAATGTAAAAAAAATAAATAATAAAACCTAATAAAAATAGAACAAAAATGTTAAAGGTACCCTGTCTACCTTGCACGTACATATGTAAAACACATACCTAGGATGCATTTTCATAACTCCACTTGTGCAATTGGGTATTGCCATCCATGCTAAAGTGACAGTAGTAATTCTAGGGCTGTCATTTACACTTAACTTCAATTTTATGAGCTACAGAGGTTTTTAAAGCTTTATCTGTGTAAAATTTTGAGTATCAGTTTTGTTGCTGTTTCTTGGATGGACGCAATTTTGAGGCCTGACACATTTTTTTTTTTTTTTTTTTATCAATTTACTGAACACAATGTCATCTTTGATATTTTATTAAAAATGTGTTTGCATGTAAATTGTCTTTAAAATATTTACAAAAAAATATAGGTTTCATTATTGATTGCACAAATAATGTAAAACATAAAAATTTTCAACTGTCATCCTTTTTTTTTCTAAATGTTCTCTGTTTTTAACATGTATATCTTCTGGGAGCTCTTTTAGGTAATAAAATGGCCAGACTTGGACACGTTTTGCGTGGTGAATTTTCCATTGAAATCCATAAACGTGCATCTCTATGCATGCATTAAGAAGTACAGTCAGGTCCATAAATATTGGGACATCGACACAATTCTAACATTTTTGGCTCTATACACCACCACAATGGATTTGAAATGAAAGGAACAAGATGTGCTTTAACTGCAGACTGTCAGCTTTAATTTGAGGGTATTTACATCCAAATCAGGTGAACGGTGTAGGAATTACAACAGTTTGCATATGTGCCTCCCACTTGTTAAGGGACCAAAAGTAATGGGACAATTGGCTTCTCAGCTGTTCCATGGCCAGGTGTGTGTTATTCCTTCATTATCCCAATTACAATGAGCAGATAAAAGGTCCAGATTTAATTTCAAGTGTGCTATTTGCATTTGGAATCTGTTGCTGTCAACTCTCAAGATGAGATCCAAAGAGCTGTCACTATCAGTGAAGCAAGCCATCATTAGGCTGAAAAAACAAAACAAACCCATCAGAGAGATGGCAAAAACATTAGGCGTGGCCAAAACAACTGTTTGGAACATCCTTAAAAAGAAGGAACGCACCGGTGAGCTCAGAAACACTAAAAGACCCGGAAGACCACGGAAAACAACTGTGGTGGATGACCGAAGAATTCTTTCCCTGGTGAAGAAAACACCCTTCACAACAGTTGGCCAGATCAAGAACACTCTCCAGGAGGTAGGTGTATGTGTGTCAAAGTCAACAATCGAGACTTCACCAGAGTGAATACAGAGAGTTCACCACAAGATGTAAACCATTGGTGAGCCTCAAAAACAGGAAGGCCAGATTAGAGTTTGCCAAACGACCTCTAAAAAAGCCTTCACAGTTCTGGAACAACATCCTATGGACAGATGAGACCAAGATCAACTTGTACCAGAGTGATGGGAAGAGAAGAGTATGGAGAAGGAAAGAAACTGCTCATGATCCTAAGCATACCACCTCATCAGTGAAGCATGGTGGTGGTAGTGTCATGGCGTGGGCATGTATGGCTGCCAATGGAACTGGTTCTCTTGTATTTATTGATGATGTGACTGCTGACAAAAGCAGCAGGATGAATTCTGAAGTGTTTCGGGCAATATTATCTGCTCATATTCAGCCAAATGCTTCAGAACTCATTGGACGCCGCTTCACAGTGCAGATGGACAATGACCCAAAGCATACTGCAAACGCAACCAAAGAGTTTTTTTAAGGGAAAGAAGTGGAATGTTATGCAATGGCCAAGTCAGTCACCTGACCTGAATCCGATTGAGCATGCATTTCACTTGCTGAAGACAAAACTGAAGGGAAAATGCCCCAAGAACAAGCAGGAACTGAAGACAGTTGCAGTAGAGGCCTGGCAGAGCATCACCAGGGATGAAACCCAGCGTCTGGTGATGTCTATGCGTTCCACACTTCAGGCTGTAATTGACTGCAAAGGATTTGCAACCAAGTATTAAAAAGTGAAAGTTTGATTTATGATTATTATTCTGTCCCATTACTTTTTTGTTCCCTTAACAAGTGGGAGGCACATATACATACTGTTGTAATTCCTACACCGTTCACCTGATTTGGATGTAAATACCCTCAAATTAAAGCTGACAGTCTGCAGTTAAAGCACATCTTGTTTGTTTCATTTCAAATCCATTGTGGTGGTGTATGGAGCCAAAAATGTTAGAATTGTGTCGATGTCCCAATATTTATGGACCTGACTGTATGTTGACATATAATGATGCAGATAAAAGCGCTACGATTCCCATAAACGCTCACTGATGTGTGTTGAGATGTATGTTGACATCCAATGCGAGCGTATTGTAATATGCAACGTGTTGTGATTTCAATGGAATTTGCATTGGGGGAAAACACATAGGTGTGAATCCCGCCATTGTGATTTTAGATATTGGGTTTATTTTCTTTTACTTTTTTATTCTCTTTAAAATTATCTTTCCATTTTCAACAATAAATTGGGAAAATAGTTTTTGCTTTATTGCTCCTAATAGAGTTCCATTATATCATTCATTGACATTTTCTCTGAAAGAATGTTGCATATGAAATGATACTTGTATTTGATCGAATGATATAGCATCATGGCATGGTTACAAGCTTACCTCCAGCTCACCCAGCACATCCTATATAAAGGCAGTACTAGTGATGATTAAGAAAAGTTTTCCATTGCAGTTTTGGTGTCCCCTCTTTTTTCACACTTTGCTTTGTTCTGCACCTCACTTAATAGCTGCATTTAAAGAGTTCGTAAACCCAACATTTCATATTCCTGATATGTGCTTGCTGTACCATGTACTTGTATGCAAAAGTATCCTTTTTTCGTTTTGTATTGCTTCCTTTGTGTGAAATCCCTGATGTTCCTGCCAGTTCCTCTGCTTTCCTATTAAAAACTGTACAAACTAGGCATGAGAGCACAGCATGGTCAGTTCTCTAGCTATACAGGGAACTCTATGTGCTGTCCTCCAATGATCAGACTTGGCCTGACACCCCCCGACCAGCCATTCAGTGGGAAGTTCAGTTTACTATATTTTCTCTTCCCCCAGCTCTCTGGTCTCAGCTCTGAGGAGCTTAGAGGGAATATGATCACTTATAAAAAAAAATGTATATTGTGGGTTATTTATTTGTATGTATACACAAGTGTTTAGTCATTCATTTGCAGGTTGCTTTACAAGCTGAGGGTTTACATGTACTTTAAAGTTTTACTAAAATAAAAAATCAGCCAAAGAGACTTTACTTGTCTTCAGTGAGATGTATCCCTTTGGAATTCTATGTCTCCATCCCCACTGCTGAAATCTTCCAGTGCAGTAAGTTTTAATAGAAGTAATGCTGGCCATAGACGGGATGTTTATCAGCCGAATTGTTGGCCGATAAACGAAACATTGGTCATTGCTGCCACCAATGCTTACGAAAAACGGCCGTTTTTCGTAGATTTTCCGGCATGACCGTTAAAAAGAAACAAGAAGAAATGCGAAAATCAGCCGACAACATTGTCCCACTAACTGTGTGAATATAGGTTGATTATTCGTTCGGCCGGTAAACGACCCATCTATGGCCTGCATAAGGGGATGTCGCAGGTTCTCATCAAGAGTGCCTGGCTACGCCTGCTCTTTCTGCCAAACTGCTCCATTTATAGAAGCTGTTACAGTTTTCATGAATTAAACAGGTTCGCCCCCTTGATTCAGTCATAGAAGCTGTAGTACCAGAAAGGATGGGCACTCTTGATGAGTCCCTGTCACAGCCCCTTAGTTCTAGTAAGCTGTGCTGCAGTGGAAGATTATGGCAGCTAAGAGGAGGATTCAGGAGCACAAGAAGAGACGCATTCTCCTGAAAGTAAGTAATGTCCCTTGTGCTGTTTTTTTTTTTTTTATTATAAACTCAGGCTTTGAATTATACCTTTTTATTAAAAACTTGTTCTAGTTTGCATGTATTAAACTCTCAATCAGACTGTACCAGCTGGTTTATACAGGCTTTTAAATGGTGAGCGGCTTCCCTTTCTTTTTGTTAATCTTTGTGTGAAACTTGTGGAGCTGCCATTGACCATCAGTAGCCGTCTCCCTGTGTTGGAGGATCAGTGGAGTCTGCCTGTAGAGGATGATTACATTTTGTTTTAGTTTGGACTTCATCTTTTGTTTTTGTTTTTTTCTGAGGGAAATCTAACATTTTAGAGTTTGTTACTGAGACAAGAACAGATGGGGTACTCCCCCCTGGTAGCCGTTAAAGGTGGGATTTCTACTCACTTTGAAAATATTTTGCTTACTGTTGTGTCAGTCAGATAGGAAGTGAGCAGAAAACTTATAAACAAGGACACACAAGACAGATGTTCAATTCTTTTACAACTTTTTCCAAAATCAGAGGAAAAAAGTTTAGGCTGGAGATGCACTTAATAAGAAACATCCTACTTTAATACTAAATACTTAATATTTAATACACATTAATATTTTTGTGTTAAAAAATATTCCAGGGTGCGCTAGACTTGAGCCCTGCAGGTCTCAGACTCCAGAATTGGTGTCATGCCTCTGCCCCTCTCCCCTAGGCCATTCACAAAACATATGATCGATCACAGATGCATTTTACTGGAGACGTGAGATATGTCGCACTCCTGTCCAGAGTGGCCTGGAACTACCGCAGGAGCTGTACTATTCCTGACAACTAAAAGGATTGTTTAAAACAACTCTGAAAGCCAGCATGAATCTAATTGATAGCGGAGGTAAAAAAGTATTAACAGCTGTAAACCTGCTAAAAGATTGTGTGCAGAGTTGAGCTTAAA
Organism: Staurois parvus; assembly: GCF_062004578.1. Lineage (NCBI taxonomy): Eukaryota > Metazoa > Chordata > Amphibia > Anura > Ranidae > Staurois > Staurois parvus. Next base: position 8,584,340 of record NW_028318161.1, on the reverse strand, counting down.
AGTGTGATGCATCGCATAATGAGTAATGAATTGCTCTACTGCTGTCAAGTCAGAAATCCTCTTCTTTAGCTTAATGTGAGATTTATATATACGCAGTCAGAACAGGCTTCTTACATGTGTTTATGGTATAGGTAGTTACCGGTGGGTCTATAACTATGCACTTAGAAACTACTTTTCCTAGTGCTTCATTGAGGTGGGGTTGCAGTCATGTCAGAGAGTGAGCAGAGAACTGCAACCATGGTACAAGGTGGTTGCAATTTCCAAGACTCTGATAGTAGCCCAGTCAGAAGATAAGCATACCATCAACTATAGGGCATCAGTCATCAGTGTTGCTATAGGTTAATACATTTATTTCAGAACTGAAACCCACGATCCTCACGCGATTCCTACACCATGTTCAAAGCACCCCGCAGTTTTGTCCTGCAGTGAGTGTCAGTGTTAACGACACCTCAATTGCAGATCACAAACATGGTGCATTTTGCCTGCACTGAATCGCATGGTACAAAAGTATCCGGTTGTAATGCATTTCCAAAATTAGTACATGCACTACTTTTGGTGCGATGTGGGCTCATTCAAAATGAAGGGCTCAAATTGCACTGCACTAAATCACGTGAATCAAACAGGAGCACGCTGTGCGTTTGTGTGCGATTCATAGTATGAAACAAGGCTTGCCATACATTGTTAAGCAATGGCACCATTGTACAAAACAAAGGTTTATGGCTGATTTTTTTTTTTTTTTTTTTGTCAGATCGTCATATTTTAGCCAAGTGCACCACTGCTCACGGTCAGTTATCTGAATTGTTGCAGGCTGCCAGTAATGAATTATCATTTGTACAATAGTCTTGTGGTTCAATAATTCAACTGGAAGAATGTATTGACAAAATACTGTATGCTGCAATTTTCTTATTACTTTTCATTCAAGTGATGTGTATAACAGAAGTACATCTCTGCAAACAGATGGGGCTGTTGGTTGCTTGACCCTCTTCTGCATTGTGGTTCTCTACCTCCCTTTTTTTTTTCTTTTTTATTTTTCTTTTTTCTTTTTTCTCCCCCCCCCCCCCACCCCCCCAGGAACCCTCAGACACTGGACACAGCAACAGTTATCACAATATAAAGACAAATAGAATCTCAATTAACAGAGAACAGACATATTGGTCGATTTACTTAAACTGGAGAATTGAGCTGCATCAGATTTTGCACTCTCCAGTTTTGGTAAATCAGTCCCCCACTTGAGTACCATAAATGTTTAGTCTTTTAAGTGGTTATCCATGAAGAGAAATAATAAAATGGTATAACCAGGTATACCATTGTTTAAAGTGAAATTCCAGGCTCTAACTAAACTTAAAGGATAAGTTAACCTTTTGTAGCACGTTACATGTTGCACCCATATTCAGGGTGTAACATGTTACTAAAAGATCGGCCCCCATTGTGACAGTTAGCGGGGGATCTTCTCCTCCCCGCAACTGTCACAATTTAAAATAATGTGGCAAGGCAGTGTTTTGTGAATGAATGAACTACAAGTCCCAACAGCCTTTGCGGCTGTTGGCTTGTAGTTCTCAATGAACTACCACAGAGCTGTGGATTTTGTCTGTCAGTATATCTGCTTGCCCGTACATCCCTTACGGGCAAGCAGATATATTGACAGGTCTGTAGGAGACCTGCATGCCCCATCGTTGGTGTCAGTGGGGGGAATATTGCCCCATCGTTGGTGTCAGTGGGGGGAATAGTGCCCCATCGTTGGTGTCAGTGGGGGGAATAGTGCCCCATCGTTGGTGTCAGTGGGGGGAATAGTGCCCCATCGTTGGTGTCAGTGGGGGGAATAGTGCCCCATCGTTGGTGTCAGTGGGGGGAATAGTGCCCCATCGTTGGTGTCAGTGGGGGGAACAGTGCCCCATCGTTGGTGTCATTGGGGGGAACAGTGCCCCATCGTTGGTGTCATTGGGGGGAACAGTGCCCCATCGTTGGTGTCATTGGGGGGAACAGTGCCCCATCGTTGGTGTCATTGGGGGGAACAGTGCCCCATCGTTGGTGTCATTGGGGGGAACAGTGCCCCATCGTTGGTGTCATTGGGGGGAACAGTGCCCCATCGTTGGTGTCATTGGGGGGAACAGTGCCCCATCGTTGGTGTCATTGGGGGGAACAGTGCCCCATCGTTGGTGTCATTGGGGGGAACAGTGCCCCATCGTTGGTGTCAGTGGGAGGAACAGTGCCCCATCGTTGGTGTCAGTGGGAGGAACAGTGCCCCATCGTTGGTGTCAGTGGGAGGAACAGTGCCCCATCGTTGGTGTCAGTGGGGGGAACAGTGCCCCATCGTTGGTGTCAGTGGGAGGAACAGTGCCCCATCGTTGGTGTCAGTGGGAGGAACAGTGCCCCATCGTTGGTGTCAGTGGGAGGAACAGTGCCCCATCGTTGGTGTCAGTGGGAGGAACAGTGCCCCATCGTTTGTGTCAGTGGGAGGAACAGTGCCCCATCGTTTGTGTCAGTGGGAGGAACAGTGCCCCATCGTTGGTGTCAGTGGGAGGAACAGTGCCCCATCGTTGGTGTCAGTGGGAGGAACAGTGCCCCATCGTTGGTGTCAGTGGGAGGAACAGTGCCCCATCGTTGGTGTCAGTGGGAGGAACAGTGCCCCATCGTTGGTGTCAGTGGGAGGAACAGTGCCCCATCGTTGGTGTCAGTGGGAGGAACAGTGCTTCATCATTGATGTCAGTGTGGTGGAGGGGGAAATAGTGCCCCATCATTGGGGTCAGGGGGGGAATAGTGCCCCATCGTTGGTGTCAGTGGGGGGAGGAATAGTGCCCCATCGTTGGTGTCAGTGGGGGGAGGAATAGTGTCCCATCGTTGGTGTCAGTGGGAGAAATAGTGCCCCATCGTTGGTGTCAGTGGGAGAAATAGTGCCCCATCGTTGGTGTCAGTGGGAGAAATAGTGCCCCATCGTTGGTGTCAGTGGGAGAAATAGTGCCCCATCGTTGGTGTCAGTGGGAGAAATAGTGCCCCATCGTTGGTATTAGTGACACAAATGATGGGGCACTATTCCTCCCACTGACACCAATGATACTTACCTTGCTGACCCCTGCTCCAGCCTGGGCTCGCTCTCTCACTTACCTGTCAGCTGTCTTCCTTCTCTGGCCGCTCTCCTCTTCACTTACTCCGGCAGCTCCCTCGATCTTCTTTGATCTACGCGCGCTGCCGCTCGGCTCCTCCTCTCCAAGCTCCACCTCCTCGCCGGTGATTGGCCGCCTGTGTGCCTCTCCTGAGCTACAGTTCCGGTGGCCAATCAGTGGCGAGGAGGCGGAGCTGTTGAGTGATCCCGGAGGTGTGGCCAGGTGACAGGGCAGCGTATCATCCCGCCCACACATCGCCTGAGTCAGAGGAGCGGTGTCTCGGTTCCTAAGACCATCGGAAATATGTGTTTTCCGATGGTCTTAGGCGACCCCTGGGAAATGGTCGTTCGACCCCCAGGTTGAGAACCGCTGCTGTAGAAGGAAGATGCTTATACTTGTCTATTCACAGCACACGGACTCATATTACCTTATTCCCATGCTTCCCTACTTTTAAGGGGCAGGTCCAAAATTTAGGTGTTCCTTTAGGTGGAATAGTTCTTCAAATTTCTAGAGGGATCCAATAATAAGTTCCCAGATCTACCTACCTGCAGTGACCTTTTGAAGGTGTGTGCCTCTCTGTTCCTCTCTGTGCTGGATCTTTCATTTTTACTTTTTGGAGAATGAGCAGGAGGAGTGAAACTTGTAAAGGAGGGTAAACCAATTTTTTTACCAATTCACTTCTCAAAAAATGTTTTGATGTTTGTTTCCAAAAAATGTAAGTTGTACCAGTGATTCTCTTTGCAATATTTTTAAAGCCCAAAGTCAGCAAACACTTTTGATGCAGGTTGTTGTAGCTGTGAGACTTCTGTTACAGTTTGTGTTCCAAGTTGGGGAGCTTGACCCTTCATTTTGCATTTTTTTCTGATGTTTTGCTGTCACATGGAGAGAAGTACAGTAATAGGCAATTTCGGCAGTGGAAACCTAGACCGACAACAGTTGAATATTTTAAGCTCTCATGCACACTGGGCGTTTGTGAAGATACTTCTAGGGGCATCAGGTGTTTTTTAAATTTTTTATTTCTGTCTCTAAATTTCCCCGCATGTTATCCTATGTGGCATGCATTGCAGCAATCTATAGGATGTAGAGCCATTGATTTCATTTGTAGAAAACCTGTCAAGTGAAGAGACATAGTCATTGTCATTGCTGACCTGTGGTTCAGGTTTATGCGTGTTAATTTCATCCTTACATCATCACTAAACAAGTCACTGAGCAATAACAAGAATTCAGGTCACAAGTCCTGTGTTTGTTGAGGCTGAGGCAATGTATTGACCAAAGTGGCAGAAAGTGATGTCCGCATATACAAAGTGGTTATCACAGATTGGAGCAGTATATCCTTTAGAATGGAGAAATTGTTGTCTTTACCTGCTAGCCTGCTCCAGTGTATTCATCAGATAAGCCTCCTGTGCTATACTTGATGGAACATTGTGGTATTCAACTCAGGGATGTTAATTTTGCTTTCCTGTCTTTCCATCTGAAACCAGATGTACCTGCTTGACCGGGATGTGACTGCAGGAAAAAAAGAATCCTTTGAAATGTTAGCTGTGCCATTAAACTTTGTTTCTTATTTTCCTCTCTTTTAATATCTGACAAAGCTGGTTCAAAAACCCAGGACTATCATTTAAATGATGCAAGCTCATATTATCTCTCCTTCTAAAAGAATACATATTGTAAGTGGGATTACTACTTGTAATCTTAACTTCAGCAGCCATACTGCTGCTTCTTTTAGTGTATGTTGCTGAGAGGCGTGGCAATGACATCACGATCCCCACCTTGTCCAATCAGAGAAAGCTTTGCGTTTAATTGAGTAAATGCAAAATGTTCTGTAAATAGTTCTCATGCCAAATGGGACCAATGTAATTGTGCAAAAATGTATATTTTATGTATATAAAGTATATTTGAACACACTCCTTGTAAAACAACCCTTTTAGTTTAAAATAAAAGTGAAAGGCAACATTTTTGTGTATAGAGAAACATAGGTGCCTCCTTCTTTTTTCTTTTTTTTTTCCCCCCCTTTTTAATCACATCCTCTGTTCTCAGCTGCACAAGGAGCTCAGAAACCTGGGGGGTGGGAGAGAAGTTGCAATGCACTGATCTTCCCAGTGAATGGTTGTGCAGGGGGGCTGGATTAGCTCTCAGCACAGCCAAAAAAGTGACCATGCTGTGCTCTCATGCCTAGTGTAGTCAGTTTTTAATAAGCAGAGGAACTGGCAGGAGCACCAGGAATTTCACACAAAGGAAGCATTATAAAGAGAACAGGATACAAGTACATGGTACAGCAGGCACATATCAAGAATATGAAATGTTGGGTTTACATTTTCTTTAAAGTAGAACTAAGGCAAAACATGACTTTAGCATTTCAGGTAGAGTAAAGGAGGGTTATAACCCCTGTAAGGTTTATTTTTGCGGTGTCCTATTGGGGAGATTTCCCCTTCCTGTCCATTAGCCGAAACATGAAGTGAGAGAAAATCCCTCTAAAGTGAGGGAATCCCTGGTTGTCACCAGAACTTGTGTCCCCTTTGGAAAATATCCCCACTGTTTCTGTTCTGGGGACAACCCAAAAATTGGAGTTTTACTTTTATCAATGAAATTGGAAAAAAAAAAAAAAAAAAACAGAACTAATAAAGAGGGTGAACCTGCAAGGTGTTCTAATCCCTCTCTATTCAAAACTAAAAATAAAAAAATTCCTTTAGTTTTGCTTTAAAGTATAAGTAAAGGAAAAACTTTTAGTTTTGGATAGGGTGCAGAGGGAATAGAATGCCTATTAGGTTTTTATTGCTCTCTGTGTCACCTTTAGGGAGATTCACTCTCTTTGTCCTGTTTACCATTATCATTGAATGTGAAAGAAAAACAAAAATCTTACATTTTGTGTTGTCCCAAGAAAAGTAATAGAGGGGAAATCTTCAAATAGGGACGCTGGTTCTGGTGACCTGGGGAGTGCCAAACAAATTCCTTTAATTTGCAGGGATTTCCTCTTGCTTCCTTTTTTGGCAATGGGACAGGAAGTGAAGGGAAATCTTCCTAATGGGACATAGAATAATATTAATAAAAAAACGGGTTCTAACCCTCCGTTACTCTATCCATGGTGAAAAAGAAAGTTTTGCCTATACAGTAGTTAGACTTTCAGCTTTAACTGAATTCTATACCAAAAGTAATCATTTCAGTTTTGTGCTAAGCAGCCAATCGGATTGCACCTTCCATTTTCCTTGTAGCAAGTTAAAATATAAAAGATGTTTAATTTGGCAATACACTTTCATTTCACTTTTCAAAAAATGAGCATCTTTTGTTCTGCTCATAAATCGGATTGTATAGTGTATGCGCAGTATGAAGATGATACTTGGTGAGGTGTTCTATTGTTGTAATCTCTGGCCTACCTGGGTTGTGCAGTTGCAGACACAGGGCCCCAAAGTCCTGGCATTTCACTGCCTGGTTACATGAGGCACATCCGTCTGTTACCTTTTGCTGTTATCTGAAAGAAATATTTCTGTGTGATGTAAACAGACATTTATTTTTACGTGCATTTTTTTACAGTTATATTTTTTTATATCCTGAAACTGTTAAAAACAAGCAGATGTCACCAGCCAGTGTCAGGAGAATACTCCAAATTATTCCATGGAGCCAGTTTTCATTGTTAATTTTAAATGTCTCTAGCTGCATAACGTAACAGGTTACTGAAAGTATGATTAACATTCCCCAGTGGTTACAGTTCTAGGGAATATATTGTTTTATTAGAAACCAGACAGTTGTAGGGACGGGGCCAAAAACCCTTTCACCAAGGTACTGAAGGCCAGCATTAAAGGCCAACTCTACCTTTTTAGAGTTGCATCCATGTTTATGGTGTAACATCATAGTTGCATGCAAGTAGGATGCATAGCTCCTTGTTTGGGCTTTATCTGTGCTATATATGGGTGGTTCTGGATGAATTGCTTTTTATTTAGGCTGTATATGGGCCCCAATCTAGCGATTCTGGGTGTACTATTTAAAGTGGAAATAATATATAAACCCAACATTTATTCCTGATATGTGCCTGCTGTACCATGTACTTGTATAAAAAAAAAAGTATCCTCTTCTTTGTATTGCTTCCTCTGTGTGAAATTCCTGGTGTTCCTGCCAGTCCCTCTGCTTTCCTATTAAAAACTGACCATACTAGGCAGGATACCACAGCGTGGTCCGTTTCACTAGCAATGCTGGGAATTCGTTGTGCTCTCTTTCAATGATCAGACTTGTCCTGACACCTCCCCCCTCCCCCAAACAGCCATTCAGTGGGAAGATCAGTGTGTTGCTGTTTCTTCTCCCCTAGCTCTTATGCAGCTGAGAACAGAGGGAATTTGATCTCCTAAAAAAAAAAAAAAAAAAAGGGGGGGGGGGGGGAGGTATTTAGAATGTGTATTTTTTTATATATATATATATATCTATACACAATTGTGTTGTCTTTCATTTTAATTTTATACTGAATGGGTTGTTTTACAAGGTAAGAGTTTACAGTTACTTAAAGGCTTCTTTCTCATGTTGCCATCTTATAAACCCTGGCATTTGCACATATATGCCACTGGTGTCTTCTAGGTGTCTACGACCTGGCAGAGACCAGCAACGCATATGTACATGCCCAACAGGATTTCTGCGTCTCTACACAAACACTGACAGCTTCTGGCAGATTGCCACTATGCTGCCCAGCGGGGTTTGTGCACACATGCATACATTTGTTGTGCACACACTGCACAGTTGTGGCTTAGTAACATACTGCATTCTGGGATAGCTGTGACATAGCTATCTCAGGTGACATCAGGGGTCTGGAGTTTTCGCAGCCAAAAAAGGTAAAAAAAAAATAAAATTTTAGTTTTAAAAAAGTTTGGTTTTTTTTTTTTTAGCGTGGTAACCCCGAGCTACACTCGGGCTTACCATGCGGCGTTGCTCGGGGAGTCCTTGCAGCACTTACCTTGTCCTTCGCTCCCACGATGTGTCCCCTGCAGCGTCCCCGGCCATCTCCTCCGGCCGATGCCGGCATCCGGCTTCCGTGTTCCGGTCCCTGTGACGTCGGGATGTACGGGCGCCTGAACCGGCGGCAAATTTGAAATTTTTTTATTTCTTTTTTTTAAAATGATTATTACATAGTAAAACATTGCTGTTTCAATGCATTTCACATACATTTTGTCCCTACTGCTTTGTCCTGTGCCCTGGCTGCATTTTGACTGTTCTTTCTGCCTGGAAACTTAGAAAAGTCCATGGCATCCAAAAAGCGTCCCTTTACGTCAAAAGCGGTTTTAGACCAGCTAGAGAACAGCGATAGTAAATCAGAACCACTTGTAGAATTGAGTGATAATGATTCGTGGGGAAATTCGTCATCAGACACTGAAAACAATATTGCGACTTTGCTCAGCGATGTGCGAATTTATTTCAAATTTCAGTGTTTTTGGTTTAATTATATTATTGAATTAAATTTATTATTATTATATTATTTTGTATGATTATTTATTAAATTATAATTTATGATTTCGTGTTTCAAATTTTATCCTACCCGGGATGTTTACTAGATTCTTGTTCGTACAGATTTCAGTGAGTTATTCCTAAAAATTACAGCCTACAATAAACTACATATTTCCGTGCAAAAAATGGTACCGCTTTCAGCACAAAAAATCGGAAATAATCAGACCGCCGAGGATGTTAAAGGAAGGGGAGGGATAAAATAAAGGTTGCTGGAGTGAGTTTAGTTTTCCATGTGTCTATACACTCACTGGACACTTTATTAGGTACACCCGTTCAATTGCTTGGTAACACAAATTGCTAATCAGCCAGTCACATAGCAGTAACTCAGTGCATTTAGGCATCTAGATGAGGTGCAGAAAACTTGCTGAAGTTCAAACTGAGCATCAGAATGGGGAAGAAAAGTGACTTTGAATGTGGCATGGTTGTTGGTGCCAGACGGGCTGGTCTTAGTATTTAACAAACTGCTGTTCTGGGATTTTCACACGCAACTATCTCTAAGGCTTACAGAGAATGGTCCAAAAAAGAGAAAATATCCAGTAAAAATGCCTTGTCAGAGGAGAATGGGCAGACTGGTTGCTGTGACTTTCAGATGGTAGGATCAGAATTTGGTGTAAACGGCATGAAAGCATGGATCCATGCTGCCTTTTATCAATGGTTTAGGCTGCTGCTGGTAGTATAATGGTATGCGGTTATTTTCTTGGCACTAGCAAGGTGTACCTAATAAAGTGACCAGTGAGTGTATATTTAGGCTGTATCTATGCTATATACCACCAGCTTTGGGTGTACAGCTGGATAAATGGCTCTGTATCTGTACTATAAACCAGTGGTTCTGGATTTCTGGTTGAATAGTGGGTACTTTCTTTTGGCTGTATATGGGATATAAACCAGTGGTTATGGGAGGCGAATTGGATAAAAACTGTGTATATCCTATAACCTGGGAGATCTGGATGGATAGTTGGATGGTATTGCTCTATATTTAGGCTACATTTGAGCAGGAAACCAGCTTTTCTGGATAAACAGTCAGGTAATGGGTTTTTTGACTTGTCTGTAAACTTCTTTTTTTTTTTTTTTTTTTCTTCTGATCTTATGGTACAGGACACAAGCAGACTTAGAAACCACTGGAATGTCCCCAAACAGTACCAATGAGGGGAGGGTAACAGCATGAGCTGAGGCCTGAATGCTCACCCAGTGAAACAGTAAATATATGAACCAAAGACCTATTGACAGCCTAACAAATTTGCAACACAGAAGTTTGATGCTGAATAGATCAAACTGTACCAACGGATCTAGTGAAATGAGCCTTCATCCTAAAGGGAGCAACTGTGTCCTTTGCTGAGTAGGCCCAAACCACTCTGTGACAAATCCACTTAGTAATAGTGGAACGAGATGCAGGGAGCCCTCCTCGAGGTCCTTCTGGAAGCACAGAGAGGGGACCTACATCAAATTTCCAATTCCCTGAAGGTACCTGCCTTTAACTGTCATCTCTACCTGTGTCCTGTATTGTATGATCAAGAAAATCGTTACTCCATAGAATAAAAAGTAGCTTTGTCGCTTTCTGCTTAAACTTTAGAATCTGTAGATGGAAGTTGCATGGAGTCAGAAACCCACAGAGAACTTGGCATTCTGTTATGATATTCATCTGGCCATGATAAAATGTGATGGAAGTTTTTAATTGGGGGACTGCTTCTGGTTTATTTTTTTTCTTCTTGCAGACCAATCTAAAGTGATTGTTTGCAAATGATCTGATTACGGAGTAACAGATTCCTACATTCACGCTACATAGCGTTGTTGGCAACACCCATGTCTGCAAGAATACCCAAACAGTTGCTGCATCTGATTTGATGCAGTCATTGTTCAGCTGACAATTTTACACCCAGCTTCTTTGAAAAAAAAACTTGTGTTTACAGTGGTACCAACAGCTCCAATCTCAGCTGATTCAGAAGGAATCTGTCAAAACTTGTGTCCACCTCCTTAAAGCGGTATTAAACCCTAAGCCAAAAGTATATTATTGCAGCTTACCAATCCGTAAATGTGGTGGCTGCATTTGTTTTCTCTATTTAGGCTTTTTTCACCCCTCTATTTTCCTCTAGTGTTCAGGCCAGTAACATACCTCTTGTATTAGAGTGCCCCCACACTTGCACAGGGGTCATATTTGTACAGCAGTATTGTCAGTCTGGGGGGAGGGGAGATGCTGGATGGACTAGCAGATTTAGATACACTAACAAGTTGAAGCCAAACTCCAGCTCACACTTTATAAGCAGTTACATTTTGTTTCCTTTTTGGATAAAGATTTTACATACAAAATAAAAGCTGAATATTATAAGCACCCCTGCCAATGTTAAATGGTTTGTATCATCCCTGTAACTGATACATCTGCAAGAGAGCTTGTTCTGTTGAACAACAGAATTACTGGCCAGATCCCCAGATGAAAGTCTAAATAAGAAAACGAATGCGGTCATTGCATCTAAGAATTGGTAAGTTACAATATAAAAAATGTTTGGTTTTGGATTTAACACCACTGAGTCTGAAAGTTCATATCAACCATTGTTGAGATTTTCTGGGATATAGAAAATTGTCTGCCTTTGCAGCATATGATCCATGTAGGGAAAAGTTTGACTCGGCATAGATTTTGAGATTTATCAGATATTCTGCTTATCTACCCATTACATTTAAAGAACAATGAGATTGCCAGACTTCTAAATGTTTGATTTTTTTCTAAAATGAACCAGTAAATATTAATGACTCAGAGATCAAACGTTCATAAATGTTCATAAAATGATAATGGTAATATAGGATCCCAGCCGCAGCGATACTCAGATGTTTGTGCTTGGAAGATATAGTAAAATTGCGCACTCGCCAGATGCGCATTGAATATGCACATATAAATAAATCCACCAAAATCCACTTATGGGAGCGGGATATGCCATAATTTTTTTTTTTTTTTTTAGCTGTAAACAAAAAAAACCCCGATTTTTTTTTAATTTTGAGAAAAAAAAACTATTTTTGACTTTTTGCGATTGAACATATCCAGTAAAAAAATTAAACAAATCAAATTTAAGACAAAATGTGTTCTGCTACATCTTTGCTAAAAAAAAAAAAAAAAAAAAAATCCCAATACATGTCAATTAATTGGCTTACGTGAAAGTTATAGCGTCTACAAATGGTGGTGTATTCTTTTTTTAAACTAGTAATGGCGTTGATCAGCGACTTATAGCTGGACTGCGGTGGGCATTATGACACTGGGGGGGAACTTGTCACTGAAATCCCCAGTGACACCAATACACAGTGATCAGTGCTAATAAAAAGCACTGAAACTGTACTAATGGCAATGGGCAGGAAAGGGTTAACACGTGGGGCGATCAAAGGGTTAACTGTTTGCTGTGTGTGTTTTACTATGAGGCTTTGTGTGTGTGCTTTCCACTGTAAGCACACTGCTCTGTATGGCTCTGCTATGCAGATCCATGCAAAGCAGAGTGCATGAGCTGATGGGAGAGATATGTATTGTTTACAGCTCTTTCCCCCATCGGTAATACTCGCCAATCACAGGCTGGGACCCGGTGATCGACAGCCCAGGCTGTGAATGGCTGAGCGTGTAGGGCTCGCGTGCGCCCCCAACCCAGAAATGCAGAAGTGTGTGTGTGTGATTTTGCGCACTCCTGACTGCCTCCCTGTAGCAGTATTTCTACTACAGAGCGGCGGGAAAACGGTTAATGATCGTAGAAGACTGATAGTATGTTGTATAATGACTTTTACTCAATACATTTATAATGATCAAATACTGATTCTGTTTGCATCCTTTTTTCTTTCATCAAGTTTTCTCTTTAATACAATGTTGTATTTATGGTTTAATAATAAAAACCTGGTGCCTGAGCCATCTAATCCTAGTGCTGAACATTGTTTCTTGCGTTTCACAGTTGATTTAAGTTTTGAAGAACTCCCTAGTCTGTAAAAAACCATCAGGATTTGTGTTACTGTATAGCTGTTTTATGTTGAAAGTTATCTTGGGCTGTTGTCAGTACCCTCCAGTGATGTCACTGTGCAGGAACATGACTTTTTTTTTTTTTTCACAATCTCTATTCCCCTCCCCTTCCTCTGTTTTGTAATACATTTGGAAGAGATTTAGGAGCTATTTAAAAGTTAGTTTAAATTAGTTTAGATAAACAAAGGGAGACCAAGGCAGAAGCAGAGCTAGTTTAGCCTAATCAATGAGTTCCCAAACTGTTTACTCAGGTTTTCTGATCATATTTTTTATTTTTACATCTAGGTTCTATGGTGGGACCCTTGAAATGGGATGTCATTCCCTTCCGGGGGCCATAAAGGAAGAGAGTGCTCTGCAGAGTTGCTGTGAAGGGAAATAACCCAGTGACAGGCAATCATGTCTGCGGCCACAGCCACCGCCCAGGCTCCTCAGGGGCCGGTAAATCCGCCCCCTCCAGAAGTCACAAACTCCAACAAGCCAGGTCGTAAGACCAATCAGCTCCAGTACATGCAGAATGTGGTGGTGAAGACACTTTGGAAGCACCAGTTTGCCTGGCCATTCTACCAGCCAGTAGACTGTATCAAGCTCAACCTACCTGTAAGTCACCTCCTGGCTTTTGTGTTGCAGGGATGTTACTGTTCCAAAATACTCTTTATTGTGGGGGGTGGTGATATTGGTTGCTTTTTGAGCCACCTCGGCATTAATTTGCAGGTGCTACAATTAGATTTATTCCAGTGTAATCTGGCAGCACATCATACCGGAGCATTGAAAGATTACATGCTTAAAGCCGCTACCTTCAGCATCATCGTAGTGCATGTTTGATGCTTCTCAGAAGCACTTTGCTGTGCATGAGAATGCTAAGCTCTGTGGGCCTGTCAAAAAGTGCTGGAAATATTTGCATGTTTGCAAGGCAACAGAGCGTACATTTGCTACACTCTAAGCTTGTTTTTTCTTACACATTGTAAAAAGCACCCAACCACCACAAAGCAAATTCTGAACCACCCATTATATTTACTTACAGGACTATCACAAAATAATCAAGAATCCAATGGATATGGGGACAATAAAAAAGAGACTTGAAAATAACTATTATTGGAGTGCTAATGAATGCATGCAGGATTTTAATACCATGTTTACAAACTGTTACATCTACAACAAGGTGAGTGTCCATGTCCACCTGCTCATGGTAGTCTATAGAAATAATTGCACAGGACCAGATGGTAATATATTCACAAGGGGCTGTGGGCAATTGGGCTTTAAAGCTTAAACCTTTAGAATGTTACTGTAATGCAGTCAAGTTGCATATGCAGTAAAATAAAAATGCTGTTTTTAAAAACATTGCAGCAAGTACTTTGGGGAGTCTGAATGCTGCTCTCACACGGGGTGGTGGGTGTGCTGGGCCACTTGGTGACTTATGCAGGCCATAGACGGTTTGTTTATCGGCCAATTTTTCATCCAAAAGAATAATTGGCTGATTTTCGCACTGTAGTGGGGTAATGGCATCGGCCGATTTTCGCGGTTCCTCATTTCGTTTATCGGTCATGCTGGAAAATTCATGAAAATGACAGATTTTCGAAAATCATGGCAACATCAGTTTACAGAACGAACGATGTTTTGTTTTTTGGATGAAAAATCGGCCGATAAAAGAACCGTCTATGGCCTGCATTAGTGTTACTAAACCCAGGACCCTGCATTCACTATATCTGGTCTCCCACAGTACACAGAACATGGAAATGCAATTATTTTAGTAAATATAAACCGCTAAATGCCTTTTCTCATCAGCAGATAGAGCAGTCTTGTGACTTCTATCAGTGTCCAGCTAAGCACTAGTTAAAGCTTGTAGGAGGAGTTTTCTCTAGGACAGGGGTAGGCAACCTGCGGCTCTCTAGCTGTTGTGGAACTACATTTCCCATGAAGCATTGCAACATTACAAAACTGACCGTTACAGCTATGGCTTGCAGAGGCATGATGGAACTTGTAGTCCTACAACAGCTGGAGAGCTGCAGGTTGCCTTCCCCTGCCCTAGGAGGAAGCAGAACCCCTGACCTGTGTCTGGGCAGTGCTGATTGGCCCTGTGCTGATCACTTGCACTTTTCCAAGGAAAAAAAACCTCTAGCAATACACACCAAACTTAGCATGTGCAGTGTCTTCACACAATATGTCTTATCAGGAGATGAGGGGGACACTGGAAGAAGGGAAAGATCAGAGACGTCAGTATCAAACATCTTGTTTTTACACAATGCAGAGGATTAACCCCTTAGGTTCCACAGTGAGTATAACAAGCATGCTTTACTTCATATACAGGCTGATTTTACTGTTGTGGGTTTAGTAATACTTTAAGCCCCACTTGTGTGTAGGAGCAGCAGTCTAGTTCTCCGATGTGTTGCCAGCTGGGTATGTTAGGTCTTACACCAGGGGTCCCCAAACTACGGCCCGCGGGCCACATGCGGCCCGCCGTGGCCATTTATCCGGCCTGCCGGCAGGGTCGTGTTTTCCGCGAAGAAAGGACACGAACTGCAGGGGTGGGCAGGGGGCTGCTATACTTTACCTGGCTCCAGTCCCACGACGATCCAGTCCAGGAAGCGCTGCTCCTTAACTCCGGCCACTCCCTCACTCCTGCCGCTCTGCTCCGCCTCCTCACCGGTGATTGGGCACCAGAACTGTAGCTCAGGAAAGGCACACAGGCGGCCAATCACCTGCGAAGAGGCGGAGCCAAGCGGCCCCGCGAACATTGAGTGAGGGAGAGGCCGGAGTGAAGGACAGCTGACAGGTAAGTGTGCCATGCTGATGGTGCTGCTGCAACCAGGTATGCTGGCTGTAGCAGCACCATGCTGGAACAGGGGTCAGCAAGTTAAGTGTCATTGGTATCAGTGGGGAGGAATAGTGCCCCATCATTGGTGTCACTGATACTAATGATGGGGCACGATTCCTCCCCCCCACTGACACCAACGTTGGGGCACGATTCCTCCCCCCCACTGACACCAACGATGGGGCACGATTCCTCCCCCCCACTGACACCAACGATGGGGCACGATTCCTCCCCCCCACTGACACCAACGATGGGGCACGATTCCTCCCCCCCACTGACACCAACGATGGGGCACGATTCCTCCCCCCCACTGACACCAACGATGGGGCACGATTCCTCCCCCCCACTGACACCAACGATGGGGCACGATTCCTCCCCCCCACTGACACCAACGATGGGGCACGATTCCTCCCCCCCACTGACACCAACGATGGGGCACGATTCCTCCCCCCCCACTGACACCAACGATGGGGCACGATTCCTCCCCCCCACTGACACCAACGATGGGGCACGATTCCTCCCCCCCACTGACACCAACGATGGGGCACGATTCCTCCCCCCCACTGACACCAACGATGGGGCACGATTCCTCCCCCCCACTGACACCAACGATGGGGCACGATTCCTCCCCCCCACTGACACCAACGATGGGGCACGATTCCTCCCCCCCACTGACACCAACGATGGGGCACGATTCCTCCCCCCCACTGACACCAACGATGGGGCACGATTCCTCCCCCCCACTGACACCAACGATGGGGCACGATTCCTCCCCCCCACTGACACCAACGATGGGGCACGATTCCTCCCCCCCACTGACACCAACGATGGGGCACGATTCCTCCCCCCCACTGACACCAACGATGGGGCACGATTCCTCCCCCCCACTGACACCAACGATGGGGCACGATTCCTCCCCCCCACTGACACCAGCGATGGGGCACGATTCCTCCCCCCCACTGCCACCAGCGATGGGGCACGATTCCTGCCCCCCCACTGCCACCAACGATAGGGCACGATTCCCCCCCCCCCCCCCACTGCCACCAGCGATGGGGCACGATTTCGCTCCACAAGACACACTTGGGGGGAATTGTCTGTGCGTCTTATGGAGCGGCCGGCCCAGTATACCCGCCGCCGTTGTATGTCCACAGTCTCTGGTCATCTCCTGTACTGTGTCCGCATTTGTTCATAGTTTTTTTTTTTTTTTTTTTTTTAATTTTTAAACTATAGAATCTCAATATTGTGACTAGCATTAATCCCACATTTGTCAGCTGAAAAAACAAATATATTAGAGCTTGTTGTTTACTGTCATAGAGCCTCACTGCATTACAGTAATAAATATAGAGGGTTGAATACTTTTTTTTTTTTTTTCCAAATCCCAGTTCCAATTTCAGCTCCTTCGAAAAGTTTTCATTCCGTAAACCCTGCAGGTAACAGAATAGTGGATTTCACCGCAGAACTTACCCTTTCCTCACTAACCTCTTTGTTTGGTGTCCAGGCAATCATGGACACACTCAGTGTAGTCCTGACTACAGGTCATGTTGTTATCATACAGTGTGCATTCAGTGTGGACATTTCTGTTAGTGCTGTCATATATACTGTCTATAGCCACTCACATTACTTCACCATGCTCCCAATTCTTTGGATTTTGCAGGCCTGGGAGGGAAGGGGTTATTCTAGTCAGAATTTTTCTTTGCATCCTGGAGTTGAGCCTTAAGTTTTTGAATTGAGTGGAGAGGGGTTAGAACCTCCTTATTATTGGTTAGATTTACTCTGATTTTAGGCCCGTGACCACAGTGGAAATGAGTTGGAACCCCCCCCCCCTAAAAGGGGCACACTGCAATAAAGACCAGCCAGGTTCTAACCCATCCACAGTCTACCCAACGCAGCAAAAAAAATCTGTCCACTTTTTTAAGCACCTTTCAAACCGGAGTCAATTCTGTGTGATATAGAAAAGCTTCTAGAAATTCACTAAACTTTTTCTGTTTTTAGCTTCACTATTTACATTAAACACCAAATAATTTACAAATTTAAGTTCAAGGTTACAGCATATACTGAGCTCAAAAACCTCCATGTGACCGTTTTATGAAGGAAAATTGTGTTGGCAATAGCAGTCATTCACATTGTAGCTGTTATACAGCTAGCACCTATAAAGAAGAGATATGGTTACTATGGGTTACACCAGCATCGCTTAATGAGGATCTCTGTTACAGATTGATAATTGGATATAACCGTCTGATCTTTCTCAGTCCACAGACGACATCGTGTTAATGGCCCAAGCCTTGGAGAAGATATTCCTGCAAAAAGTGGCACAGATGCCCCAGGAGGAGGTGGAATTATTGCCCCCAGCTCCAAAAGGCAAAGGGAAGAAGCCAACACCACCAACAGCACAAACGCCAGGTAATTTCCCCATAGAAGCAAAACCATAGGACCTTGCCATCAATTGGTGATCTTGCCTATTACCTAGCTTCCTGCACCTGCTGAGATCCATCTAGGAAAAAGGCATGTGTCTTATTGAAAAGCTAATTTCACCTTTTTTCCAGAAAATATTTTATGCTGTCAAGGGGCCTCAGTAGGTAGTAAACATCTGTGCAGCTTTGCAACATTTTTAATTTTTATGGTTTTATCTGTAGGTTCCCCTCAGAAGCCTGGGTAATAAACGCTGATGTTCTGACTTGTTAGGACATGAAAACCGTTGGTTTTCAAGTCTGCACTACTAGAAGTATGCATCCATCGCTTTTCATGTCTAGCAACAAGTCAGGACTTGGGGGTTTCTAACTAGAAGTTTATTAGCCAGGCTACTGAGGGGACCTAAATAGCCTACAGATAACACAATAAAATTATAATTTTACAAAAGCTGCAGAGATTAATATCTAATTTTAATATCTACTAGGGTCCCTTGACTGCATAGGATATTTTCTGGAAAAGGTGAACTTAGCCTTTAGGCCTCATTCACACCAGTGTGAAGAGATGTCCATTTTTTTTTTTTGCTCGTGTTCTGCAAGGGCTCAACGAAATGAACTGTTCTATGTGTCCTGTTCACACCACAACACTAGTATCACGTGCAGATACTTTTCTGTGCAGGTATCTGCAACGTTTATAAAACTCCATTGAAGCACACTTAAAAACTGATGTTAACTGATGTCCCTGCAAGTGAAATCTGCAGGTCATTTTCCATCAGTTTTTCTGCATGTATAGTGTGAACAAGGCCTTAAGGATGTAATGTGACTGAACTGTTGGCCAACGTTTTAAATTTGATAGAATGTTTCATGTCTATGCAACAGGTGTTCTCTGTGTTCTCACAATTTATTATGATGATTTTAAACGAAATTTAAACCACCATAATGAATTGTTTACTAGACAGCCACTAGCAGCGCTAGTACATTGTTAAAACAAATGGGAAGTCAAGGCTTTACAGCATCTGCTTCTATGTGTTCTGATGGTTTCTGTTTGACGCTGGCAATCTCTTGTCCAGAATTTGCAGGATCTGTATTGTCGTTTCCGCATCATCCAGCACCCAAAATTACTAGCATGAAAAAAAAGTCTTACAACTTTAAATTGGAACTAAAGCTCAGCAAACATTTACGGCCCCCGATCCGTGCCATGACGATGTGACTCCTTTGCACATTTATGGGAGTGACATCATCGCGGTCTGGCCTATCTCAAGGCCGAAGGCACAGGACCCGGGAGGTAGACCGGAGGCTCTCCAGATCGATCCCACCGCGGCGCTGGAAAGCACCGTTTGACAGGCAAGTCTACCATAATGTACTAATATGCCATGCATACTAGCACATTATGGCATAACCCACCTGGAGGTCTCATAAATAAAAATTTCACAGCGGAGTTTACTACCGCTTTAACTAAAAGTCCAATGGCATCTATTATTTTTCTGGTGCAGGTTTAGCCAAAGAAGTACATGACTGGTTACAGTGGGTAATGCATTCTCTTCTTTATGTTCTATAATGTTCATCACTACTTTTGAGTTTGGTATTCTCTGGATTAATCAATGTTTTGTTAAATGGACACTATTATGTAATATGTGACATTTATTTACAAATGAGATCAGGGAAATTTTTTTTTTTTTTTTTTTTTTTGCTAACTTGTGTATAAATTAACCTATATTCACACACATACTGTATATTGTAATTATCTGCACTCCCACAAGCAAGTTCCCTCTAGTGGTGGTCACCTAATGCCAAGGCACTAGTCTGGTGCTTTCAGCTAAAGGGGAGGATTGTTGTTTAGGCAGAACCTTAGATTAGTCGATTCTGTCGACATGTCTGCCCTGTCCCCTTTGGTTCAGATCAAATGGCTGATGCTTTGGCATTTTTGTCACATGGTAGAGACTTGATACAATATAGGCCACCTAAAGAGTAACTTCACTTTTGCTGAGAACAAAACAAGTATGGCTGTTCCAAACAAAAAATTAAGTGCAGCACTCACCAGTGTTGCAAAACTAATATATATTCAGTAAACATAATCCCCTTACTGAAAACCATACATCAGTGCCACCATGTCACAATAAAAATCATAATAGTCCTATTTTCAAAATTAAACCGTACTGTCCATTTATAAGCTGTGACCCAAAAGTATGCAATGTGCATGTCCAACTATACTTGGTTGAGTGCCAACCACCTTATATCCCTAATTCTATGATGGCATTCTAAAAATAACTACCCAATGTGGAATTCTGACACCTTTTTCTTTTTTTGTCCTGGACTGTTAGGGGTTTAACGTTTTTAAAAGGGATCTATAGTTACAGCATACGCTTTCATTTTATAACATCAGCATTGCAGTGTCAGTACACGTGATCGTTTTTTTTGGCAGTCTGGCTTACCTGAACAATCTTCTTTCTTGTTGTGATTGCTGCATCTCTTTACACAAATTCCTGGACTCTCTGCATGCTTTGCTGCTTTTCCACTGCTTATTCCTTTGGTTTACATTTGATTTCTAAGTAGTACATATTGCATGGTACCTTGCTGCTTCTGCTTGCAAGCATTGATTCTGTCTCCTGAAACTCCACCTCTCAGCAGCTTATAGTTCAGAATGCAGGTTGACACAGCAGCACCTACTCAAAGGCCATAGTAAATACATGTCAGTTCAAGAAAGTAAATGTGTGGGGATCTGCATGAAGTAAGTTTTAAAGTGTTACTAAACCCACAACAGTAAAATCAGTCTGTATATGCAGTAAAGCATGCTTGTTATACTCACTGTGGAACCTAAGGGGTTAATCCTCTGCACTGTGTAAAAAGGCTGTTTGATCCTGTCTTCTCTGATCCTCCCCCTCTTCTACTGCCCCCAGTCCATCTGCTGATAGAACAGAGCCTTGGGGGCAAGCTGCACATACTCAGTTTGGTGTGTATTGCTAGAGAGTTTTTTTTGTGTTTTTTTTTTTCCCTTGGGAGAGGAGTGCATGTGATCACCAGAGGGCCAATCAGCACTGTCCAGACAGATGGTCAGGGGTTTTGCAGCCACATAGGACAATCGGGAGAATGAAAACTCCTCCTACAAGCTTTAACCAGTGCTCTGTTGGACACTGATAGAAGTTGCAAGACTGCTATATACTGCTGATGAGAAAAGGTATTTAACAGTTTATATTTAATAAAATAATTTCTATATACTGTGGGAAACTGTATATAGTGATTGCAGGGTCCTGGGTTTAGTAACACTTTGTTTTCTAACTTCAAGATGTCCAAAATGATAGGAATAGGTTAAATAGAAATGAAATACAATGCAGAAATGAATGAGATTTTACATTTTGACCAAATATACCCTTTAAGTTCAAATGTGATCAATTTTATTTTCTTGCCCTTTTCATGTATAGTTATGTAAGGCAGGCATTGCAAATTGTGCTTTTAAAGTCAACTAGATATACATCTTGCACATCTAAATGTCCTGAACTCCTTTCACACTAAGCTATAACAGGTAATTTGTGTGTTGTCTTGAGTGAATGAAGAAATGATTGGTCGTGGCAGTTTATGGTCACATCACTCCTACGTCTGATCTCCTAGTCACCAGTGTTATCTAGGCATTAATCACCTAATAGCCCTATTCTAAGTAACTTGTAGAAGTGTCTGTCTCAGAGAACCTTATTAAATAGAAGCAAAGGCAAAACCTTTAATTTTTTTTTCCTTTTAAAACTAAGGGAGGGTTATAACCTCTGTCTCCCATTTGGGAGATTTCTCTTCACTTCCTGTTTTGGCTATGGGACAGGAAGTGAAGGTACATGCTTCCAAAATTAGGGAATAACTTGTTTTCACTAGAACTGATATTGACATTGGAAAATTTCCCCTATATTCCTCTTCTGGTGTCAACCCAAAGTTTGTGATTTTTTTTTTTTTTTTTTTTTTTTCCCCTTTCACGGTGATAATGCTGAACTGGTGAAAAAAGATGGAATAAAAATCTGACAGGGCCTCAAATCCTTCTCCACTCTCTCAAAAACTAAAAAAATACATTTGTATTGTGGTTTGTGGGGTTTTTTTTTTTATGTGCCATTCAGTGACAGCCTGTGTCCCTTTTTAACATGATCACTTTTTTTTTTTTTTTCCTTCAGTAATCACAGAACCAGAAAAACCTGTTGAGAAAAAACCTCCATCTCCCAAACCAGTCGTAGTGGAGCGCAGCTCTCCCAAACCTACTGTGGTGGAGCGCAGTTCCGGAAGACGAGCAGATCCACCAGTGGAAAGGCGACGGGAACGTTACAAAGGTCACCTAACCAGTTAATTCTGAATGCAATCAGTTTTGTGCAATAATATGGAGGAAGACACTTGTTTAATGGCATAATTTCTGTGGAAAAAAAACCCCTAAAATATAGAACAAAGAAATAACAACATTGTATGGAAGACTTTATAACAACAATCGCAGAACCTGCATGATTATTCCCAAATGATAATTGATATATACAGGATGCCAGATGTATTTGTAAAGTAACTTCTTACACTGTTTATCATGTTTTAAATATCTTTCTCTAATGGTTTGTTTATTTTGTGTAAATCTAAATCTACATTTCATTAATGTTATTGATTCCTCTGCATACATTATTCCACAAACTTGTGAAGAAGCTGAGAGTAGTTGGCACAAACTGTAATTATTTACTTGGTAGAAGTGTCATTACTGTTTACAAAATGTTTGTACAAAAGAATGACATTTTAAATATTTTATTTATAGCTGCTGCGCAAGCCTCCTCAGTCTCCACCGTGAGCCCAACAGTTCAGCTAACAAATATTGCCCCTGTAGTTTCTCAGACTCCAGTGATCGCTGCCACTCCTGTGCCAACTATAACGGCTAATGTCAACCCTCCAGCTGCCACTACAGCACCACAGCCTTCTGCAGCCGCTCCTGTTCCAGTAGCATCAGTAGTCCCACCAGCAGCCCCTGTTGTTAAGGTAATATAAAAATAGAAATGACTAAATTGTGATTGCTGCTTTTGTCCAGTACTGGCTTCTTATGCCCCAGAATCCTGTATCCTTAGACACAGATCCTCTTCATGATTTGAAGTTTGTTCCTTTCTGATTTTTTCCGCATCTTTCAGCTGTGGTTTTCTCTGCTTGATCTGGAGCCACTATAGCTATTCCCATTAGTTTTATTGGACTATAGATTGGGTTGTTTCCTTAAGTCTGAGTTCACACACAATTGTTTTGCTTATGAACGTTGCGTTTTTTTTTTTTTTTGTTTTTTTTTTGTTTGCTTTCTGAATTCTCATTGTTGAGGAGAGCCAGCCTGTCAACAAACAAGACAACAGTTTTACCAGGGCTGCACTGTATTCAGCAGCCTCCAGTACTGGTTTTAGGTCAGAGGTACTTATGCCACAGGTTAAGACTGAATTCCAAAAATATGTGCACCTCCCTTGACATTGTATATATGCATGCTGTTATCAACAGGACAGATGTTGTGGGTCGTTGGATAGCAGGATCCTTGATGACAATCTGAAATCAGCACGCACTACAATTATAAAGAGGTGACACAGCTGCCAGTAGTTGGGGGTGCTGCCTTGAAATCAAGAATGCTGTTTATAGTCAGGCTTAACCTATCGGATTACGATAAAGTGTATGTTTTTAGTCAACTTTGTTTTATATGTAGTTTTGAATAGTAGGTGTTGATGAGAGGGTACACGAAGATGCAACTGGAGGTTATAGGAAATCTCCCAGCATGAGGGAATTCGCCTCTTAGAGCAGTGTCCTGGAAAAAAAAAGTGTCCCCATTGGAACATTTTATCTTTACACTTGTTTCCAAAGTCTAAAATTTAAATTTTTTCCTCACTTTTCTTCCTTGGTGACAGTAGTCAGCAGAACAAATAAAGGGGTGAATATCAGGACACAGACTGCAATAAATATTTGGCAGCGAGTCTAACCTCTAACCACTCTGAGAAAGGTAGAGTACAACCAGTATTAAAAACAAAAAATTAAAGATTTTGCCCAGAGATCTACTTTAAAGAGTTATGTAGTCACAGCATTCGTTTTCAATTTATGACATCAGCGTTGTAATAATACACACAATAGTTATTTTTGACAAGTCAATATAAGCTTCCTTGAAAAATCCTCTTTCATGTTGTGACTGCTGCCTGTCTTCTGGCCATTTTTCAACTTCAAGGATTTCCTGCATATTGTGCAGCTTGTCCTCTGCTCTTTCCTTAGGTATACTTTCCATTTCTAAGGACTACATATCCCTTGGTACCTTGCTGTGGCAGTTTGTCACTTTTTAAATTGTGCAGCTGTGTGTGTCTCCACAGCACAGCCACCTAATTCATTCAGATATGACTGTGGAAGAGGGCCTGGTTATCGGTGGAACACAAGTGCGATGATTACCGCACTTGTAGTCCACTTTCTACAGCTATGTATCCAAAGGTCCGTACTTTGGTAGGAACATAGAGCTGGAGGAAAAGTCTGCAGGAGCCTGTGCATTGCACCCATGATCATCTGATTTCAGTTGCAATGCTTTGCAGGCTTGTATGCAAAAAGAAAAAAAAATTGCACATTTTGTTTTCTGTATCATACATTACGGGACAGAGCAGGTTATTCATGACTATGCGGGTTTTCTGCCACCTATAGGTGAATGGACACTGGCAGATCAGTCAAACAGGAAGTCCTCATCTATGTATAACCACTCCTACACAGGAAGTACTTCCTTTTTTTTTTTTTTTTTGCCATTGTTTGTAAGGTGGATGGTGTCTGATGTGCTCTGGGAGCATACTTTGAGGTCTGGAACAGTTCTGCTAAGAATTAAGTACTTAAGTCGAATGCATTTGAAAAGCCTTTAGCCACAATGGATGGTACCCAAGCCTCTTTGGATAGGAGAGAAGAATCCTCCAGGTTCGCTGGTATTGCAGCCTTACGGTGCTGGACCCTATTTACTGGTACCCTAGGCAGTGTTTGTTCTGACCAAGTTGCTTTCCAGCAGGGTGCTATACAAGTCCAAGGGGGTGGATCCTAGATGTAAGGGGGACCGAGTCCTTGAAGGTCTTTTATGACCGAGCCCGCCGTGATGGGTGAAGGTTGGACTCCTATTATGATTCAGAGTCCTGCGGTGGGAATGTTAAATTTGTATTTGCAGTGTTTCTTTGAAAATCTGACTGTTCATTCACTCGGTGGCCACTGGGTGTGCTGTTTGGTCTGGCCAGGCCATGCTCTGTATCTCTGAAGGAGTATTGAGCTGCAGTTTTTCATCCATCCTCTAGGGGACACGGGGCAGCTCTCGATAATCTGCTCTTGTGCAGTAGAGGCAGGATGTAGAGGGATGGCCATTTTGGCTTATGTTTGAAGTCATGGGTGGGCTGATGGATTAGTGAGGCTCCTGAGAGATGGCAGGGACGCAGAGCAGTCTGTGGCTGAATGACGATGCGTGAGTATTACCTTTGTGGGAGCTGCATGACCAGACAGCAGATGATTATACATTGCATTAGCCTATATAATCCCTGGGGCCTTCTACAACTGTTTCTGATACACCAAACGAAACGAAATGAAAATGGCTTTGGACCTGCATTCCTGTATTACTGCATAGTTAGGTGGCAATATAGTTGCTACGTTATTGACTTAAAAGGTCCCAGAAGGGGGAGGTAGCTGAGAGGCAGGTGTACCGCCCTCAGGTCCAGTAGACTCGGTGGAATAATATGGCAGTGTTCACATTTCAAAATAGCCCAGTTGTATCAGGTGTATCTGGGCCACTGACCTAACCTAACTGAGTTTAAGTATTGCAGCTTTTCCTGGTGCTTGGAATTGCAATGGACCGCGGCCGCATCACCCTGAATGTGCCTCATCTAGTCTGAACTTGGAAGCTAAGTAGGGTCAGTCCTGGTTAGTACTTGGAGGGAAGACTACCTGGGAATACCAGGTGCTGTAAGCTTTTCCTCTCCAGGGTAACTCGGGCTGAATGCAAGGGTAGTCTGAGGTGATTCTAGACACTCTTTAGGTTTACAAGCGAGGATGCGAGCTCTGTTATAGATCTCAAGGCACTAGATGTAAGTCTAGACTTCCTTCTGTTTCAGATGGGATTGGTCTGATCAGTTGTGGCCTATCTGCAAGAGATAAATTTCGGGTGTCCGTGGTCCACAATGAAGCATATTTTTGTGTGCCAATTTTTTCAGGCTCATCAAGGGTTTCTGCAATTTGCAGCAAACAAACACAATTTTTTGTTTTGGGGCACTGCCTTTTACAAAGCTCCTAGCCCTGGTACTGGGCTTGTTGAGGACACAAGGGGCTGTCAATCTCAGGATACCGCAATGATCCTTTGCTCAGAAGCAGTCGGTTCCAAGTTTAAAGCAAAATATCAGATGCAAAAGGTATCGGTCAATATGTCTCTGCATGAGGAAATGGTATTTACGTTGAAGTGGTTTCCTACGTGCTGTTCCACTCCAGGTCTTTTGTAGATGAACATGCGGTCTGTCTGGATCATGAAGGTCCAAGCATTGGATTGCTGATAGGCTTTGTCCCCGGGATATTGCACAGTCCGAATTTGTGTTTGGCTTTTCAGAATCTAGAGAAGGGGTAATTTTCCTTCCAGTGATATGGAAGATGGTAACCACCGAAGCCAGTCTCTCCAGTTGGGGGGGCTAGTTTGAAGATGGCTACAGTTCAGGGGACTTGGTCACCACAGGAGAGAATACTGCCTCTCAAAATCTTGCTCTGGATTATTGGATGAACCAGTTGCAGATGTTTGTGGTCAGGGTTCAGTCCGACAATGCCACAGCAGTGGTGTATATCAACCACCAGTCGTGCGGTTCAGTAAATGTGAATCACATTCTGTCTGGGGCAGGACAGAATGTGCCATCTGTCGGCAATACATATTCCAGGTATAGAAAACTGGCAGGTTTTTTTTTTTTTTTTTATCCCCCAGAGATCAGCAGCTGATACCAGGAGAGTGGTCCCTGCATCCCGAGACGTTTTCTCAACAATCTGCCAGAGTTGGAACTCTGGATGTGGATCTACTGACTTCCTGGTTCTACAACAAGTTAGGTTGTGTCCAGGATGAGACTCCCACTGGCAATAGAGGTAGATGCACTGGTAACACCTTATGGACCAGCTCCCCCTAATTAATGCCTTCCCCCGATTCAACTATTAACTGTAGTAGCCTGGCCTAGCCCAGGAGGACTTGGTACACCGACATAGTATATAGTGCAGGAGATGCTTCTTGGATACTTCGTCCACCCAGACCTATAGTCTTGAGTCCAATAATGTATCCTGCTTTACGATCGCTTGGATTGAAGGCTTGGCTATTGAAGCCCAGGTCTGAAAAGATCGGGGGGGGGGTTCTTGGGTCCTGTTTTCTCTGCACTGTTGAGCGCCAGGAAGCCAGGCTTCAAGGAGCTTCCATTACAGGACCTGGAAATCTTATTTGCCTGGCGTGAAGCCAGGAGTTGACACCTGCGGAAATGTGTTTTTGTCCTTGTGAAAGGTTTTTGTCCTTTTCAAATTGGGAGATGAAATGAAATTGACTGACTTTAAGGCAGAGTTCCACTCATTCTTGAGTTTATTAAAAGTCAACAGCTAAAAGAACTGTAGCTGCTAACTTTTAATAAACTCACATTCGCCTGTCCCAGGGTCCATCTACGTGCTCACCTGCACCGTCCCTTCTCTCCCCAGTGCCGGCATCTCCACTGTGGGCACCAGGCTGTGACTGCTTGCAGCTTCACAGGCGGGTTCCCACTGCGCATGCAAAAAACAAAGTGCCAAATATGACAGTGGAGGGGGGAAGGAGGCAAACAAGCGAAGCTTCCACTTTTCAGTGGAACTCTGCATTAAGTACCATTTTTAAGGGTCGGGTTTTGGCTCTATCCATTTTTTCCCCAGAGACTGTTTCTCACTCCTTGATTCGTACTTTGTGCAGGGTGTAACGTAGACGGTCCCATCTCTCAGGCCACCTTTGTTTCCTTGGGACTTGAACTTGGTCTCCACTGACCTTGCAGAAGCCACCTTTTGAACTAATTAGAGAAGCATAATCTTTTGACTCGGAAGTTGGCTTCTTTGATTACTATCACTTCAGTAGGAAGAGTGTCAGAGCTGGTGGCTCTTTTATGTAAGGAGCCGATCCTGGTCTTACACCATAAGGTGATGTTACATCCTCATCCATCTTCTTGCCTAGAGTGGTTTCTAGTTTTCACTTAAATCAGGACAGTGTCTTGCCTTTTCTTAGTCCACAGTCTGCAGGGGAAAGATTGTTGTATACTCTGAATGTAGTTTGGGTGGTCAGTTGTTACTTGAGTTTGGTGGTACAAGTCAGGAATCTTGGTTTTGCTGCCAGAAGGGCTCATTAAGGACAGGCGGTATCCAGATCAACTATTTCTCATTTGCATCTGCCAGTTAGTCCTTCAAATTTGAATTATAAGGTCTCACCTTTTTGGGTGAGAGTTCACTTTACCAAGAGATTGGGGGCATCTTGGGCTATCTTCCATCAGACATCAATGGCTCAGGTTTGCAAGGCTGCTACGTGGTGTTTGGTTCATACATTCACAAGGTTTTACCAGGTGGATGTCGGAGCCGTGGAAGATTGTGCCTTTGGCCGCAGCTTGTCTCCTACGGCTGAGTAGGACCTTTGGGATTGATGGTGGTGGCTGTTATTGTGTCACCAACTTCAGTTTTTTGTATTGCTTTAGGGCAGGGCTCAAAATTTCAAGTCCTGAGCTACTAGCCAGGCCTGAAAAGTTATTCTACACCAGTTGTCCCACCCAACCTCTACCCTGCCCCACCCCTAATACCGCTCCTAAACACATCCTCGAAAATTCTCATGAAATAACATTGTTAAATGTTTTATGCAGAATAAAGTTACAAAAATAAATATTAACAACAACGTTAACAATATTAACACAAAGCAATGTAAACCTCTCCTCCATCCCATATCCTCCTCCTTCTCCAGTCCCATCTCGACATTCCATGTTGTCCTGTAGTCCCATCTGATCAGAGACTGTGCATGTCCTACAGGAGGTGTCCAGAGACTGTGCATGTCCTACAGGAGGTGTCCAGAGACTGTGCATGTCCTACAGGAGGTGTCCAGAGACTGTGCATGTCCTACAGGAGGTGTCCAGAGACTGTGCATGTCCTACAGGAGGTGTCCAGAGACTGTGCATGTCCTACAGGAGGTGTCCAGAGACTGTGCATGTCCTACAGGAGGTGTCCAGAGACTGTGCATGTCCTACAGGAGGTGTCCAGAGACTGTGCATGTCCTACAGGAGGTGTCCAGAGACTGTGCATGTCCTACAGGAGGTGTCCAGAGACTGCGCATGTCCTACAGGGGATGGCCAGAGGTTTTACACTATAGTGGGTTTTTTTGTCTTTACCCCAACCTGCATGCTTCAGATATAAAGGAGAAGAGGCAGTGTTGCTACGTGAGAGGGCGACTTGACCAAAGTCATGGGAGGAGTGAAGGAGCAGTGGAAACCCCTGGTTATTGAGCACAAGCTGGCCCAGGATTGGTGGGTCAGTGTATCCATTTGTTTTAGATACAACAATGAGCAACTGAGATGAAAGTGAGGGATAGAGTGGTTGATGGCGGGTACATCAAAGAGACAGCGCTGCATTCCACAGCCATGCTCTGATTGCTTCCTGCTGGTTGGGGAATACGGCAATTCCTCTGATGTACCCAGGAGGGGGCAGGGCTGGGAACTCCACTGATGATCTCATCCCGCCCGCCCCTGCTCTCTGGGACACACTTGTCCCCACTTTAGTTCCACTCGCCAAATGTGAGCAAGCTAGTGAAAATTTTGAGGGCTGAATTAGGGCATTCCACATAGTCATGAATAGTCTGCTCTGTATCCTGTGATGTACGATAAAGAAAATAGTTTTTTCTTTCTACATACTTACCTGTAAAATCCATTTCTTGGAGCACATCATGGGACACAGAGGTCCCTCCCCTAATTGTGGAATTTCATTGCTTGCTACAAAAACTGAAGTACTTCCTGTGTAGGAGGAGTTATATAGGGGAGGACTTCCTGTTTGATTGATCTGCCAGTGTCAATTCACCTATAGTTGGCATACAATCCACATAGTCATTCATGACTAGTCTTCTCTGTGTCATATCATGTACTCCCAAAAAATGGATTTTACAGGTAAGTATGTAGAAAGTCCAAATTTTTTTGCGTGTGTATGTATTTTTTTTGCCAAAAGCAGACTTTGAGGCTCCTGCACACAGGGCGTTTTAATAACCCTGATGACGTTAGCTGTGTAAAGTTACATTAAAAACGTGAGTTTTTCAGTGTTTTCGCATTAGCGTTTTGTTGCATTTTTTCATGTCTGTGTTTCTTAGTGGTTTTTAGCGTTCTTTTGCCAAAATGTTTTTTCTTTTGCTCAAAAAAAGTCCAGAAATAACGATTTGCCACATTTTTCAGCGTTGGAGTGGTTTTACAGCTAAAAACTCCTCTAGAAACCCATTAGTTCTGTTTTTTTTTTTTTTTTTTTTTCTTTTCCAGCCAAAAAACGCCGATTACAGTCTGCGTGCATGGCGTTTACATGCTGTTGAAAAAAATGCCAGAAGCCAAATACAGCAGCTGTAAAAACGTCTAGTGTGCATTAGGACTAAGTCTTGGTTGAGAAAAGGGGACAGTGATTTTTATTTGTATTGCTGAATACATTTTTGCTATTTTCTTGTACATTACAGAGGTAGCTGTACATTGTTGGCTGCTATTATTATTTGGGATGTTTGCTTTCTAGTTTGAGTAATATTTAAGTAGTATTTTATATTAAGGGCGAACTTCCATCTGGCATCAAGAACATTAACTCTTCATTGCAGTGTGAGGGGATTTTGTGTTGTAGTGTGCAGTCTTCCATGGAACAGTTGGGTATTGTGGTAAATAATGTTATGTATCAGGAATGTTGCAGTCACCATGTTCTAAGTGTAACTTACACATTAGAAATATTCCGTTTTTTTGACTCGCGCATCCAGATGGGAGGCAGTCCAAAGATCTTATACCCCCTTCGAAGATCTCTGTTCACTTACTTCACCACGTCGCCATCTTATTTCCTCGATTTTATTCACTCTTGATAGCATAGGACTATCCACACATAGATATCGCTATGAGAGTGTGGAATGGTGATTTAATATTGTTTATAACAACAAATCATGTATTGCATACATTACACAGGGCACAGACTATTTTAATGGTTGTTTAGGTTTTATTGTAATGCTCTATTCTCTTTCTTGTTAAAATGAAAATAATAAGCATATAAAGGAAAAAAAAAAAGTGGAAGGGTGTATTAGACAATATATACAATTAGGACTATTGGTAACACAGAGCCATATGATCCACAGTGTTTGAAAGAGCTGCTGTTTGTCAAGGTGGTTTCAAGTGAGAAAATGGTTTACCTTCAACAGTGTTCAGTGTATAGGGGATAAAACATGCCTGAGATCAGAGTCAAACTCAACTAATTTCTCTTTCTTCCAGAAAAAAGGAGTGAAGAGAAAAGCAGACACTACCACTCCCACCACCTCTGCCATAACCGCCAGTCGCAGTGAATCGCCCGTCCCCATGTCTGATCCCAAGCAAGCAAAAGTGTCCAACAGACGGGAGAGCACTGGGCGCCCAATTAAGCCACCAAAGAAGGATTTGGAGGATGGAGAAATCCCGCAGCATGCTGGAAAGAAAGGCAAATTGACAGAGCACCTCAAATACTGTGACAGTATCCTGAAGGAGATGCTCTCCAAGAAACACGCCGCATATGCTTGGCCTTTCTACAAACCTGTTGATGCTGAGGCCTTGGAGCTGCATGACTATCATGATATCATCAAACATCCCATGGATCTCAGTACTGTTAAGGTATATGAATCATATACCCACTCTTGCTTTTAACCAAAACAGTCAGGTTCCTTGCTCATTGTGGTGTTAATGGGAGAATGAAATTGTACCTTAAAAGCAAGCCATACGAGTGGAAATCTGAGCGCAATTTAGAGTTTTTCCTATCAAACACTAATTTTTACAGTCACCCACTTGGCAGTTGAAAAAACCCTGAATGTGAATGCGCGTGAAGGAACATCCAGTTGCTTACTATAGTATTGCTTGACTAGGTTCTTGGTTTTTTAATGAATTGCCTAAACATTGCTTATGTCTATGGCCAGTATAATGTTAGCACCACACATGGCATTTTGAAGTCTTTCCAAAAGCTGTCATTCAAAGGGAAAAAAAAACTATAGCTTGGGAGTCAATCTGCCATTCATGGTTTTAATTGGTTTCATGGGTTGCAACTAATAAACTATTAAAACTACAATTGAATTTGGTGAAAACCACCATAGTGATATGAAAGCTGTTTTCAATCTTCTACCCCAGTGAAAATCAATGAAACAGAGTGGCAAATTTCTGTGGATTGTTCAATTTCATGTTGTCATCTGTTCAGTCAAAAGCTGACAAAAAAGGACCTCTGGAAGTTAGCATTAGGGTTGTGGTGTTCATAAGTCCTTCTTTTTATTTTCCTATTCCTCATGTTGTGTGATTGCAGGCCACAGTTCCAGAACAGAGTGGCTATGCTCAGACCTATTCAGTAGGACATCGTTTAGATCTCATTTTATTGTGGAGCAGTGTTTAATACAATGAAGTGTTCTGTGTGCACATGGTCGCTGGTCACTTCTTGTGTGTACCAGGTAAATATCGTGACACAAGCCCTACCAAGCAGTGGTAATTGTGACCTGGACTGTTGTACAGAATTCCTGAGACTGAACCATCATTGCTATAGTTCAGGTTGACTAGATATCCTTCCTAGAGTCTCCCATAATCCAGGAGATATACTTTGTTGATGTTGTGCAAACCCTATCTTCTTGTAAATTTTCCCCATCTCTGTTGGCTTGTTGCTAGTTTTTGTTGTCAAAACATGACTTAAACTGAAAAATCTCCCACCTCCTTCTCATAGACCCCTGATTAAGGAGAACCTGTCAAATACATTATATCACGTAAGCGACTTTTGGTTGCCTGTCATATAAATAGTTATAGTGAAAAAGTGCCAGAAATAGTTACACACAAGTAATCGTTAGGCCTAAAATTATAATTATACTACAGAACGACACAGGCAGAATATTAATACACCATGGGTTATAGACGTGAACATTTGCAAAGCTGTTAGAGGACACACCCCCTGGGTGCTTACCCTATATCCTTACCTCACTCTGTGAGTCTTCAGTATTGTGCTAGTGTTGATAGAAAAAGGTGATAGACCTTTTTTCCTTTACAGGGAAGATCACCCTTCACTTAACTTATTTTTCTTTTTATCTTATTCTAACACGCCACACTGTTTCTAACACTAATGTTGAAACAGTGTATTTGGATTGGCACAACCTCCGTAAAACCTTGGGAGCCTTACCCACACACTGTGGAGATAACCTCTAATGTTGCTTCAGACACTGGGTCCTGCATGGATGCTCACTTTGGCACTTGGTGCAACACATCAGCCGCACATCAAGTCCAGTACCATGGTCCATTGTTATGCACCCTAGTCCCTGAAGATCCCTTCAGGGGTATGCCCACCACAGTGAGCAAAGCCTTAGCCCTGTATACAGCTGGTGCCCAACCTGTTGCCCTCAACAATCTGTAGTGGGAACATGGATTAGGGTAATGGCATTGATTTCTACTAGCCTCATGTAAAATGTTCCCAGTTTTGTATTTTCTGTAGCATATCCCCATCCAGATATGTAGCATGTCCACACTCTGACACTCATTTCCTCTATTAGGTCTGCATTTTTGATGATCCTCTCAAGCATTACATATATTGAATATTTTATGTGTGGCCCTTTGGTGATGTCGGGTCGCATTTGAGGCTACCTTTAGCTCATAAGTCGACAACCACTGCTATATACAGTCTTTCACAGTAATGGTCAGAGATTTAGGGTAACCGTGCCTTACCTGGCCACGATGCTAATGGGGCTATGTTTGGATTTTACCTTTTTAATGTGTAAAGTTGGTTCTAAAACTTCACCACCCAGAGCTTAGTCTCAGGAGGATGACCAGATGTTGTACCGCACTGCTGGTTATACACTTTACCACTTTTGCCTAGAACCCTTATAGGCTACTCAAGTGCTTCCTCTGCCCTTTCGTCATGAGGGTTTGTTACAGGATAGTTTACACCTGGTTGCCACATACTCCTTACTGACGCACTTAACTGAGGTGAAGCTGTGGTGGAAACCAGGCGAAAGGGAGTCAATACAAAATTGAAGGCAATTGCTTGCTCTGTGGAAGGCTCTCACAACACTCAAACTCCGTCTGATGATGCATCCCTCGCATTGGCGCAAAAAACTGACTCTTACATTGATCTCAGCATGCAATTTTAGCTCTATTTCAGGCACTCAAGAAGTGGCCTGTTTGACTATGGCAGAATTCTCTGCATCTATGTCGCATTTCTTTGGACAGATTAAGGTCTGAATATAGCTATCTTTGTGTAGGGTCCAAAAATGCCACTCCCCTTCTCCTGCTTCTATTTCTTAACCAAAGTTGAAGAGAAAAGGATTAAGAGGATATTGAAGTAGTATTGATGGAAGCTGCAGAAGAGTTTCTTCCTCAGAATGTCACGAAATTGGAAACAGTTTCAAGCCACATACTTGCTAACATTAAAAAGCTCTCATTGCTTCTGTCTGCAAAAGTCTTGCTGTGCAAACCAGACTCTCCTGTGTCTCGCAATGCTCCTTGTCAGACCTGCAAAACATTCCCCGTTCATGAACAGATAGAATGTGCAGTGTATGGTAACTGGATTACTCTGGAATGGATTTTCATTCCCCCCAAAACCTTTGCTGATCTCGAACAGTGTTTCAGAGTTTGCAAATAAGTGGCTATTCCTGTGGTTGATCCTGTTTTCCATGTCCCCAATAAGCATCTTACTGTACCATTTGAAGATGTTCATTTTTTTTCAAAGATTCTGCAGATAGAAAGTTTGAGATACGGTTAGTTTCTCTTTACTTTGGTAGGTTCAGCCCTGCAACCAGCTCTTGCTGCAATTTCAATATTTCAAACTGCTGCTAATTGGAGTTAGGACAAAGAATATCCAATACGACTCAGTATTTCAGGCTGTGCAACATCTGCTCTGCTTTATTGTGTGGATGCCCTAGAACAGGTGTCAAGCTCAGTTTTATTGTGGACCACATCAGCATTATAGCGGCCCTCAAAGGGCCTGTTGTATCTGTACTAGATATACAGAGCAACCTGCCCCCCCTTAGATCAGATGACATGAACCCTCACATCACAGTGTACCCCCTTATCTTGTGCTGCTGCTGGAATGAAGCTGGGGGCAGAGCTGAGAAGCAGAATGTGCAGGGTGTGGCGGAGGACCAAGAAAGGGATGGAGTCAGCTGCCAGAGCGTCCTGAATACTGATATCAGGGGCGGCAGAGACAAGGGGGTGCTGCAGCTGCACAGAGAAGTGCAGGCTCTGTAGGAGAACTTCTGTCAGCTGCCGAGATGGGGTGGGCAGGGGGGGAGCAGAGATGAGCCTCTTCATGGCTGCACAGAAAAGTGCAGGATTTGGTGTAGGAGTTCGGTCGTCTTGTCTTCTGCCGACTGCTAAGACAAGGTGGGGTGGAGACTAGGGCATCCAAGCCACAGGCTATCTAGACCACCTTCTTTTGACTGCTCTCCCTTGCAGCCATCAGATAATTGTCCACGAGATAATTCAGATGCACCAGGCCTTTAGCTAGGTGATCAATTTCAGTAAATCTCTCCAGCCTTCCCTTCACTTAAAATACTAAGGTCTGGTCCTGGACACATCCCAAGCAAATATTTCTTCCAGAAAAGAAAGTTCTTACTCGAGCACATACTTGAAAATCGAGATCTAAGAGACATCCTACGTTGGAAATCTCAATGGGATTTCTATACCTAATGGTAACCTCTTTTGAGGCAGTACCATTTGCCCAATTCCATTCAAGAACTTTCCAAGTAAACATCTTGTCAACCTGGAAAAATTAGGCTCCTTCTCTGGATTTTGCCCATGCTCCTGTCCTGCCAAGCAAGGAATTCACTGCCTTGGTGGATCACCAACCCAGCCCTAACATCCGGAAGTCCCTCTTTCCCTTTCACTAGAAAGTTATCCCAAAAGCCACACTTCTGCCAAGCTGGAGAGCGGTGTTCCAATCCCTAACAGTCAAAGGAACATGGTCAGTGGGCAAAGCCAAGCTCCCTATCAACATCTTAAAGTTAAGCAGTCAGGTTCACCCTACAGCACTGGACCCAATCAATGTGCAGTTAGACAATGCCATAGCAGTGGCCTACATCAGCCATCAAGGGGACATGAGGAATCTGGCTGCCCTAAAGAAAGCAAACCAGATCATCTCATGGATTGCAGTCCACATGCCTGGAGTGGACAACTGGAAAGTGTATTATACCTGATTCCATCTCCTCAATCAAAGGGAAATGGGCCTTTATTTTTATCTTTGAATATGTAATAAATAGGGGATTCTGGATGTGGACATGCTAACCTTAAGGTTCAACAACAAACTACCTCTTCTGCCACAACCAAGGACCTTCAAGCTCTAGCCTCAGATGCCTTGATATCCCCTGGTCTTTATGCTAATTTGCATCTTCCCTCCAGTTCAAATCTTACCTCGTCTGCTCAAGAAAATAAAGCAAGAGCAGATGGTGATTCTAATTCCACCAGACTGTTCCAGAAGAACCTGGACCATAGACATATTCCGATTTCTAACACGTCCCTTGGCCTCTTCCCAACACGCCAGATCTGCTATCTCAAGGCCCTCTTCCATCCTGCTTCTCAATCTCAGGCTTTAAATCCTAGTTCTATGTTCTAGCAAGTTTTAAATAGTTTTTTGGACCAAGAAGGTCCAAACAATATATTTTCTTAACTGAAACATGCAGTGGCTGTGTGTGCTATATAAGCTGTATGTGGTGTTGTGCTTCCCATCCTGCTCCCAGAACAAAATTGAGTCTGGCTTAGGTGGAGATTGTGATGTCATCTGCATGCCTCTCCACCTCAGCCAGTCAGAGGAAGCCTTGTATTCATTAACAAAATACAAAGCCTCCTGTGAATGACTAAACTGCCCTCAGCCCAACTTGACTGTTCTGGGATGGGAAGTTCCCATCCTGCTGCTGAAACAGAGTTGTATACTGTATGTAGCTGATGCAGTACACACAACTGCTGCATGTGTTTAATGAAGGAAATTTTTGTTTGAACTAGCTTGGTCATAATAAACTGTTTAACGTTCACTGAAACTTTGGGTTAAAGCAGTAATAAACCTAAAAGCAAACATTTATTACATTGCAGCTTACCAGTTCCTAGATGGGATGGCTGTATTCATTTTTTTGTTTTTTTTTTCTTCAGGTTTTATTTCCTTTTATTTTGATCTTGTGATCCAGCCAGTAAGTCTGTTTTTCAACAGATCAAGCTCTCCTTCAAATGTAGCAGTTAGATTGTTGAGACAAACCATTTACTACTCACAGGGGTGCTTAAAATGATCAGCTTTTTTTGATCACAAGGTGAAAACGGAGGGGGGGGGGGGGAAAGTCTACAAAAGAACAGAACAAACACAGCATCCACAAGGATTGGTAAACTGCAACATAGATTACATTTTTTGTTGTGGGCCAATACCAATTTAAGCTTTAACGGAATTACTGTTTTCAGCTTTAGGCAACAAGGTTCTCAGCGATATTTTGAAGTTGGGTCTTCTGACCCTTGTTATTTGGGCCTGTTGGAACAGTTCTGTTTGCCTCATTGTTGCACTTCTTTCTGTTCATTGCTTGACGATGTGTCCTCTGCCTATGTCCTGTACTGTAGAATTAGATAATCATGTTAGGCCTATATACTACTTGTGTGCAGCTTAAGTCAAAATTATTTCCTATGTGATATAAATGGAGTATAAATTGCATATCTCGGAGTACAGTAACAGTAAAGGACACAGGTCATTCTTTGGTTTACGCTGCATTGCTTGCTCCAAAACGGAGGACTCATGAAGTGAGTTAAAGGTATAAAAGAAGCGCCTAGAGCAAGCGCCTGTACTCCAAGATATGGAATTTACAGATATGTAAAAATTCTTTTATTAAACGTGCAGAAAAACCCCACGCGAAATGGCTTGAACAGCAGAAGGTTGAAAGAATTCCTTTAATTGGGGGGGGTCTTAATTTGGCGTAAACTCCTTAATCTGTTCTTTATTAAAAGGAAAAAAATACATTTAATTCTGTATCCTGCAAAATTGTGTGTGTAAAAGAGTTCAGTGTAGGAAAGCTTGACAGGAAGGGAATAATACTGATGTACCAGTACAGTAACAACTCCAGCAAAAAATATCCACTACAAAAATACATTACTACTTATGAAGTGTGGCATTTGCTATGTTTGGAAAAACTCTTCTTTCAACCAGCCCTTACAGTAAGCACCAAACCTCCACTGCTGAGACAACTTCTGGCTGGAGCACACAGATGATAGCTGGTCGCTCTTTCCTCCTCCAATCACCTTGCCTTCTGTGAAAATATTGCAATTGGTTTTCTGAATTGAGGATGTGCAGAATGAGCAACCATTATTGTTTGTGGACTCCAGATGGAAGTGTGAGTTGCATCAACAGATTTTCCGTTTTTGTGGTAAAGGTTTTACATAAATGAATAAAAGCTGTGCCTCCCGTCAGTGTTAAATGGTTTGTCTCAACTCTCTAAATGCTTGGTGATATTAACTTTGCTCACTAACTTTGGTAAGCTGCAAAATATTCAACATTTGCTTTTAGGTTTCAATATGATTTAATTTTGTGAATCCTTTTCTGATAATCCCCTTATTGAAAGCCTGTTCATAGGAAAATATGGAGACTGTTTTCCTCAAACTGCAGTTTGCCTTCCCCAGTCATTTCCAAGCCTCTGACTCTGAGTAGTTGAAGTCTCTGCAAATACACACCTTAAAATTATCTTCTTTGAAATGGAGCCCCATCACCAATCCACTGTGCTGCAGAGAATCCCCACCTCCTGGGTATGCGCTAACAGCAATCTCTCCTCTGCTGTGTCTGAGCAAAAG
This sequence comes from Staurois parvus, assembly GCF_062004578.1. Classification (NCBI taxonomy): domain Eukaryota; kingdom Metazoa; phylum Chordata; class Amphibia; order Anura; family Ranidae; genus Staurois; species Staurois parvus. The sequence continues at coordinate 8,545,578 of NW_028318161.1, read as the reverse complement.
CTGTCCAGTCAACTGGGGGTATAAACATTGCTGATTGCAGGGTTCCATCTCATACTCAGTATAGGACGTTGGACCGCTGCCAAGTGATCATGCAGCATGAGGTCTGGATTCTGTGTGAAGTATATTTGTTTTCTTTTTACAAAGTGCTCAAAATATTAACAAGACTTATAAGTGATATATTATCTTACCAGCTGGTGTTACCTCACAGTGTTTACTTTGTCTCTCATTGCAGAAAAAAATGGATGCCCGGGAATATCAAGACGCTCAGGCTTTTGCTGCTGATATACGGTTAATGTTTTCAAACTGTTACAAGTATAACCCACCTGATCATGAAGTAGTCGCCATGGCCAGGAAATTGCAGGTGATTAGCATGCAAACACAGTTAGAATGCTGCACTTCAACACTGCTGCATGTTATACTGCATATCTCCGCCTTTTACAGATAGTAAGAGTAGCGAATATGACTGAAACATCTGCAAGCACAAGAATTGCTGCTCTGATGGGAAAAAAGGAAAAATTACTCATTTCTCTTTTTTTGTTTTTTTTTTTAAATCGTGGTGTCAAGTATTCCTGTTGTATATAAATATATCCATATTTGACCCATTTTACCCATCGCGGTTACTGACATGCTTACCTTAATTAGCTTGGTTGGACCTTTCTCCATGCAGAGAATGAAGCTCTAAGCTGCATGTGAATAAATATGAAAATTAAATTGCATATAGGCATCTTGTTGAATGAGATTTTTGGACACTATAGTGGCAGGCTGAACAAGATGCATGGAGCCAGGTAAACTGTTTGTTTTATTTTTATCCTCTTTAACCACTTAAGGACTGCCCTGTAGCAGAAATACTGCTACAGGGTGGCACCTGTGCGCGAAATCTCGTGTGTGTGTGTGTGTATATATACACGTGATTGTGCATTTCTGGGTAGGGGGTATGCGCGAGCCCTACCTGCACCGCCATTCGTGGTCGCGGATGTCAATCACCGGGTCCTAGTCGGTAATTATCCGCTGGCGTCCGGTGATTACCGGCAATCACCGTCTGGGAGGAAGACTGTGGGTTTTTTTTTTTTTTTCTTTTTAACAGTCTTCCTCCCTGTCAGCTTGGGCACACTGCTAGGGATAGAGTCATTCTGATCAGTGTGCTTACAGTAAACCCCCCCCCCCCCAGTAAAACCCTCCCTGCACATAGTTAACCCTTTGATCGCCCCTCACCTTAACCCCTTCCTGCCCAGTGCCATTAGTACAGTGTCAGTGCTTTTTTTTTTTTTTTTTTTTTTTTTTTTTTAAAGCACTGATCACTATATTGGTGTCACTGGGGATGTCAGTGACACCAAATTAGTTCCCCCCCAGTATCATAATGTCCGCCACAGTCACGCTAAAAGTCATTGATCGCCACCATTACTGGTATATAAAAAAAAAATCCCGATATCTATACTGCCATTTGTAAACGCTATAACTTTCACTTAAACCAATTAATTTACACGTATTGGGATTTTGTTTAGCAAAGTCATGTAGCAGATTAAATTATGGCCTAAATTTGATGAAATACGATATTTTAAAAATTTTTTACTGGACATGTTTAATAGCAAAAGGTCCAAAATATTGTGTGTTTTTTTTTTCTGAAAATTGTCGGTCTTTTTTTGCTTGTAGTGCAAAAAATTAAAACTGCACAGGCGATCAAATACCACTGAAAGAAAGAGAATCAGTAAAAATGCTATCCTAATTGTACAGGCCACAACACTTGTTGCCATAGACCACGGGTTATATGCTGCTACCTTCAGATAATTGAACAGCGGCAAAAGTTTTGCTGGGAACTCCCACAGTGCACCATCAATTTCTTGGGACTCCGTTTTGTTGTTAGTGTGCTTAGTTAATGAGCCTCCTCTCTTTGGAGAATTTTCTAAACTGTTTATTTTTTTTCTTCACTACTTTTGATTGACATTTCTATCAAGTTTCAACTGCATATTGCCTTAGGGCTTACTAGGAGTTTCTGGATCAGTTATGCATAATGTATATTTGGGAAATGTACTTGGAGAGTGGCGGCCTGTGCTTCAGGCACTTCACCCTGCTTTTGGCGCTCACCTTGCCGCTTAGTTCCTCCAGTGTCGTTAGCTGCAAGGTGCTATGTAGGACCAGAGCCATGGTTCATATCTATAGCATCCAGACCCTGAAGACCTGTTAGAGGGTACTGTCCACCATGACTGGTTACGTTTTGGTCACCTCTGAAAACCTGCAGCTTTGATAAGGTAAGATGGGGTTTATCTGAGGAAAACCAGAAAAACCTATAATGTGATAGCTGTTCACCTGCATCGGAGCAAAGTCATATATTGACACAGCTCACTTCCTTCAATTCTAGCTCCTTCTCAGGCCAACAACAGACAGCCTATCTGACTATGGCAGATTTCACTGCAATTTTGTCTAATTTATTTGGAAACCGTTCTGCCCTCTACAATCTTTAGTCTCCAGGGCCCAAAAGCACTCTTCTGCCCCTCCGCCACCTAAATCTATTCAGTGTGACCCTGAACCTCCTAATCTCTTTTGAAGAAGATGTTGAGAGAGAAAGGTTTACCTCCTGCATGCTATGAGACACACGTAAAGGCATCATGCCATGTGATTTCAACTGTGAGCTTGCTTATCGATTTGGGTGTATACTGCTAGTCTTTGCCTAGCAGCACCGGAATCTCCTTGGCCTAAACAAGCTGCTATGAGCACAAAATGGCTGGCAAAGTCTTGACTTTTTCCTTGTGCATACAAATTAACTGTGGTTTGCATGAAGATTGTCCAGGTCAAGTGTGTAAAATGTATTTCTTCTTCCAAAACACTTTGCTGATTTATATCCTATGGAAAAGGAATTCATGAAAAAATGGTCCTGCTATTTCTGTTCTCAACAAGCATCTTGCTGTTCCTGTTAAGGATGTTTGCTCCTTTTAAAATTCTATCAATAGATTCTTAAATTCCATATTGAATGCAACTTTTGCTCTTGCTTGGGCTGCCCTACAACCAGCATTGTCCTGTTGACAAACTGTTGCATTCAGGGCTGAATAGAGAACACAATCCTGTGTTTGAGGACTGTGTTCTGCTTGAACAATTGCAGTTCATGCCCTCGGCACTGCTAATTTGTGTTGTCATAGAAAATGTACTTTACCAGGTCTCCAAGATGACACTGCTGTGCGTATGTGCAGAATTTTGTGGTTAAGAGATTAGTCAACTGAACCTACCCCACAAAAAGCAACCTAAGCCTATTACTACCTCGTTCATTCATGCCACACAACCATCCTCTTAAGCAAAAGGAGGTCCATCCATTTGTCACAAGCCATGGACCCCAAGCCCTCCAAGTAATTTCCGAAGCCATCTTTACAATGACCGGTGCCCACACTCTCCAGAGTGCTGGTACTCTTGTTGACATTTGCTCCAGTATTGAACAGAGACATCCAGAACCTCTGGGTCCAATCTGTCATTTCCAGGGGCTGTGAAATATTTCAATCCATGCCCATTGCTTCATTCCTAACCTTCCAATCTGCCAGCATTATGTCAAAGACCGGCAAACTCTAGGGCTGCTGTAAATCAATTACTGTCACAAAGGAGTGGTAATCCCAGTTCCTGCAGAGGAAAGATTCAAAGGGATTTAACCAAACCTAGTCATTTCCAAAGCAGTTTGGCCCATTCTGGACCTAACAATTCCTAAACTTATATTTGCATGTCCCCAAATGCCCTAAGGAAGTCTGCAAGATCTGTCATTGCTTCTCTCGGATCAGTGGATACTTGGAAGACCACCTGCTGAAAGTTTCCTCAGCCACAGTCCTGTTTTTCAGCATTCAAAGGACAGTCCATTTCCTTCAAACCTTTTGATGGGTGCTCAACTTCAAGAAGTCTTTGGAGTATTTGGGGCTGATTTTGGACACAGCTCAGGCAGAAATTTTCCCTCTCCATGAAGAATTTGCTTCACTGACTCTCAGGTCAAGCAGACATCTCATGACTTGCTTTTGCTTCTGTATAAGGGTTCTGGACTTCATGGTAGCCTCTATTGAGGAGATTCTACCTAGCTGCAATGTCTTTCTTCAGAAAAACGTAGTTCCTCTTTGTCTTCCCTGAAGGTCCCAGGAAGGGACAAACTGATTCCTCTTCCACCAGGTGGTTCAGCAGCTCATTTCCAGAGCTTGCATCCAACCTCAAAGAAAAGGCTTTTCCATCCCTATCCATGCCAATTCCACCAGAGCTGTTGGCGTTTCTTGGGGTTTTCAGTATTAAGCATCAGTTTTGGATGTTTGCAAGGTTGCCACCTGGTCTTCAGCTGGTTCCTACTCTCTCAACATTTTGCTGCATGGTTGTCCAGGCTTCTTCTGATGCAGGCTTTGGCTGCAAGGTTCTTCAAGTTGTTGCCTGAGTTTTGGGTCTGTTGACCCTTCTTTTCTATTGGTCTCTTTGTTAAGTTGTCCACTCCTCAATGTATTGCTTGGGAACGTTCCATGGTCTATGGTAAGTCCTGTATGATTTAAGATAATTTTGACTTGCCTGTGAATTCCATATCTTTGAGTACAGTACTGAAAACTGGTCCCTCTCATCTGTCTCTCCTTATTGCTAGCTACAAAACTGAATACCCATGGAGTAGGTGAATTTTTGAGGATATACTGATGGCAGGGGTTTACTGACAGAAAGCTTGGTGCCAATTCTGACACAACCCATTTTTTTTTTAAATGGCTGAAATTGGCTCTACTATTTGCTGGCCCTTTAGCCATTAGGGGAGTCCCTGTCATGTTGGGTCACATGTCATTTTGAACCTCTCTCCAGGAGGGGAGTGTTAAAGAATTCTAGGCATGGTATATTTTTACTTAGTTACATTGGTCTAGCTTGGACCAGGTTAATTACATATATACCATATCTGGCTGATGCCCCTGATAGTGGAAAATAACTGAGGTAGTCACCACTACTTAAAATTGAACTTTACCCATAACCACTTGATAAAGAAAAATAATGTTCTTTAGCAAGGAACATAAAGTACATTCCACATTAATAATTATGCTACCAAAATTTAGTGTGTGCTGTAAATTGCCTCCTGCATGTTCCTGTTCCTTCCTGCTGGAGGCGGCCATTTTGCTTAAGCCCAGAGCCCCGAGCAATAAATATGTAGACTGTCTGCAGATTGGCCTCTACAAATTTGGCACAGTGCCTAAAATACCTAAAATAGTGAGCAACTGAGCATGTGCATAGCATGGTGATCCGGTGTATTACTGGATTTTAAACCGTGTATGCACTTATCTTTAATGTTTTACATCACTATACCTGCAAAAGGGGCCAGCCTGAAGTGATCTAGCAGGACTTTATTTTCAGACTAATGTTCCACTTAAAGTGATCTCCACTTGCTTCCGTGTCCCGTGCGGCTGGCCTGATGCATTGTGAATACAGGAGGTCGGCTGCTTGACACGGGCACCATTCAGAGAAATCTTTGGGAGAATATGACATCACTCCCCTGCCAATCGGAGAACACTTTGCATTCATTCAGAAAAATATGCCATGCCTGGAATTCATCTTTAATTGCCAGTTAAGGCAACTTGCAGGGAAATGTGAACAGTCATCCCTGCTTTTTTTTTTCCATAACTGTGTACTGTGGTACTTTCCCTCTTCATGCCACTCTTCATTATGCAGACTTTTTGGGCTTAATTGCTGCAATTTCTGGTGTTTATTCTTTCTGATCTTCTCTTTACCACAGGATGTTTTTGAGATGAGATTTGCAAAGATGCCGGATGAGCCTGTGGAGCCCCCAGCCCCACCCCCGGCCCCTGCTCCAGTGGTCAGTAAAAGTGTAGAGAGCAGTCACACCAGTGAGGAGAGTTCCTCTGAGACTGACAGCTCTGACTCTGAGGAAGAGCGAGCCACGCGGCTGGCCGAACTCCAGGAGCAGGTGAGGACAAAATACTCTTTGAAAACTCTTCTGCAGGTTTGTGGGTGAACCGCTTTCTTTTCATTTTTTGCTTTTCAGCAGTGCATTTAATCATTTCTGAGCCTGTTCCAATTTTGTAAATGTAGCAAGAAATGCTGAAGTTTTCTAAACGGTTTTATGTAAACTGACAAGAATATAGGGTTCTGACTTAAATAATTTATTTTCAGTAAATAGTTCATACGATTAAAGTTTATCTGTATCTGTACACATCCCTACATTGTGCTTTACACAAGTTAACACTTTATTTGTTGACTTTGTATGGACTTGAAATTCCCTAAATTCAAACAATACCAATGTTTACTGAAAACACATGGCACTTTAGATTTCCCTGACTTTTGTAAACACTGCATAGTCTGCCATCTGGTCAGATTATTAGACTGGTGCAGGCATGGTCCCCACAAGCAATAGACTTCCATTGAACAATCAGACCTCCACCTTTCCATTAGGGTGTTCACCATGGTCCACATCCCATATTCCACCATCTATGAATGCCCACCCTACTTTAAGCCCCATCATCAAGATCTGTGCCCAGGCTTTTATGCAACATGACCTCTTCCCTAGGTTCTCTTGATAGAAACATAGAAAAGTGACGTCAGAAAAAGAAAGGCCGAGTGTTCCATAGTCTGGAGTCTGCCCATTTTTTAATTTTTTTCTTGATTTCTTGTCGGAGTAGAGATATACGCTTGTTCCAAACATGTTTGAAGCTATTCACTGTTGACTGGCTCACTACCTCTGCTGGAAGTTTATTCCAAGCATCAATTACTCTTTCAGTAAAAGAGTACTTTCTGAGATTAGTTTTGGACTTTCCTCCAGTTAGTTTAAAAGTCATGTCCCTGTGTTCTTGATTTTGGTTTCATGTTAAAAATACTGCCCTCCTGAACCTCATTCACCCCCTTTCAAGGTATCAATCATGTCTCCCCTTTCCCTTCTTACTTCCGGACTGTACATGTTAAGTTTCTGTAGTCACTTTTGAGATGTTTCATCACACAGACCTGTCACCATTTTTGTTACCCATCTCAGGACTTGTTCTGTCTTATCAATATCTTTTTGTAAGTGAGGTCTCCAGAACTGGACACAGTATTCTAAATGAGGTCTTACTAAAGATCTATATAGGGGAATCGGGACCTCCTTCCTCCTGCTGGTGACCCCTCTAGTCATGCTTCCTAGAATTCTATTTGCTTTTCCCACTGCCTGGCCACAGTGTTTGCTCATTTTGCAATCATCATCTGAAATAAGTACCCTCAAGTCCTTTTTCTTCTGAAGTGCTGGCCAACAATGTACCCCCAATATTGTACTCTCTTGGGATTCTTTTACCCTAGCTGAATTATTTTACATTTAGAAACATTGAACTGCAATTTCCACGTTTTTGACCAAGCTTCCAGCAATGCCAAATCATGTTCCATGTTACTTACACCTCCAGGTATATCAACTCTATTGCGCACCTTTGTGTCATCAGCAAAGACATACCTTACCCAACAAACCTTTAGTTATATCACTTGCATATAGATTAAATAGAACAGGACCTAGAACAGACTTGTAGTACACCTCTAGTGACTGGTCTCTTTTCCAATTGAACCCCATTTACAACCACACTCTGGTATCTATCGTTTAGCTAGCTGCATATTCCCTGAACCACCCAAGGGCTAACTCCTAGCTTGTACAACTTTTGTAGTCGATCATTATGTGGAACTGTATCAAATGCCTTGCTGAAATCAAGATACACTATGTCCACAGCACCACCCTGGTCCAAAACATTGGTAATATAGTCAAAAAATCTAATCCGATTAGTTTTACATGATCTGTCTTCAGTAAAGCCATGCTGCTTTGGATCCAGCAAGTTGTATGTTTTTAAGTGATCAATGATCCTTTTTTTCAGGAGTGATTCTGTTAACTTGACTACAACCGGTGTTAGACTCACTGGCCTGTAATTGCCAGCTTCTACCTTGCTGCCCTTCTTGTGGATAGGTACAATATTAGCTGTTCACCAGTCATGGGGAACTTCTCCTATTAGAAGAGATTGATAAAAAAGATCATTTATTTGTCCATCAACCATACCTCTTGTAGAACTCTGGGATGAATACCATCAGGGCCCATTGCTTTATTAAATCTTTAACCGAGCCAGTTCTTCTGCTATCTCTGTCCCTGGAAATCCTAAAAAATGGACTGTCCTTACTAGAACCAATATGTTTTCCCAACTTATTATTGTTCGTATAATTTATTTCTGAAAAGACTGAACAAAAGTTGTTGTTTAAGTGGTTTGCTGCATCCAGGTCTCCCTTAACTTAAGTGCTGTACCCAATTTTCATTTTAGTGATCCCATCATATTATTTCTATCATTAATGTACTTAAATGTATTATCTCCTTTCTTAGAAGATTTAGCAATTTCTTCCTCTTTCTGTGATTTGGCAACACTGATGTGTTTTGGCCTCCTTTTTGTCTATTCTTATACTCTTCTCTGTCAGCTACACCTCCGGTTTCCTTGAATCTCCTATATGCTGATTTTTTTTTTCCGTTTACTTTCCTGCTTATCTCTTTAGTCAACCATATTGGGGTTTTTTTCTTCTGTTTATTCTTACTAACTTGCCTGACATGTAATCTAGTTGCCTCCAGGATGGTAGACTTTAACAGTGCCCACTGATTACTTACTCCTGTTTTACTCCAACCTTTCAGCTAATTATTTAGAAATTCACCTATTTCAGCAAAATTAGTCTTTTTGAAATATAAAACTTTTTGTTTTTGTATGATTTTTCAGTTCTTATTTTATTATCAAACCAAAGACATTGGTGATCACTAGAACCAACATTTTCTCCCACCTCAACATTAGACAGACGATCCCCATTTGTCATTACTAGGTCTGGAATATGATCACCTTGGGATGGACTTTTTACTGTTTTACACAGTGCCCGTTCAGTGCTTCCATTACATCCCTATAATGGGAAAACTTACAGCTCAATATGCCTATCCAAATACGTATAATAAAATAAAGTAAAATATTGCAGCTAACATATACAGTTTTTTCCCACATACAATTACTAATATAGAAAAAAATGCAGCGCAATATTATAAATAAATAAATAAATCTTGCTCTGTGACAATAATTAAATACCATATAAGTGCATATTCTGTGCTCAAGCTCCTGATGAAGTCACATGACATAACACGTAGGGCACGCCGATGACTTCATGCCATAACCAGAAGTGTACGTACTGCCATCTTGGATAGAGGATCCAATGCAGTTTCATTCACAAAATTACTATACAAAAAGATATTGATCCTGTAGTGTCCCAGAAGGACACAAATGTGGGAGATTTTAAGAGTTTTAATAAAGTTTGCAATGATTTGATATGCTTCATAATCTGGAGCATTTTTTCAATTTTCTGTGGTGCGTTTTGGAGTTTGGAGGAGCAGGAGGAGTTGGATATATATACCAGCAAACCCGCCTGGGTTAAAGGAAAAGGCGTGCTTTTGACCTGGCAGTTTGGGTCAATGTCCAAGTGGTGCGTTTTGGAGGTGCAAGAAGAGTTGGAGATTGATACACCAGTATACCCGCCCGGGTTCAAGGGAAAGGCGCGGTTTGACCTGACGGTTCGGGTCAAACCACGAGGTGAGTGCATAAGTGTGTCGGAGATGGATCCAACACTGGGGGTCACACGATATCACTGGATGAATATATACAGAGAAGAAATTGCACATTAGCACTTGGAGCACTGAGCCTTAAAGGGACGGTTCACCAAGATTTATGTTGGGGACATTATTATTAGATAAACACAGTGGATAGAATTCAGATAACGCATGGTAATATGAGGAAGTGTTTGTTATTGTGTTGTATATAAAGCAATACGTTTTTAGCACAGAATATGCACTTATATGGTATTTAATTATTGTCACAGAGCAAGATTTATGCATATTAATATATATTTTATAATATTGTGCTGCATTTCTTTGTATATTACCATTACATCCCTGCTTCTACTTGTAATATCAGTTTGAGAATTCCAGTTAATGTTAGGCATGTTAAAGTCACCATAATTTGAGTTATCTCATCAATCAACAAGTTATCATAATCCCACTCTGGTTGAAAGGCAAACCCATAGGGTTTCCAGTATTTCATTTGTTTTTCAAATTAATGATAGCCTTATGCTATTTTTGGCATCTATGGCAACTCCGCCTCTTCTCTTCCCTACGGTTTTTCCTGTATGGTGTATACCTTGGTATAGTTATTTCCCAGTCATTTGAATCCTTGAACCACGTCTCTTTAATTGCAACAAGGTCTATGTTGTCCCTAGACATAAGAGCTGTCGGCTCACAAAGCCTGTTGCCTAAACTACCAGCATTAGTGCACAGGACATGACAAGCACTGCTATCTACTACTTTATTGTTATCACCAGAAACCTTATCTGAAGTGACCACCCCATCAGCCCAGTCCTTGGCAACACTCACATTTGTTTCAACCTGCTGGGAACAGAAATGCTCCTCAACAATTACATATCTACCCCCATTTATCAGTTTAAATGCATATAAAAAAAAAAAAAAAACCTCCTAAATTCCATACGAAGACGCTCAGCGCCCTTGTGTGAGGGATGCAGACCATCTTTTGTGCAGCTCAATATCAAACCACCTGATAGCATCATTGCTAACATAACTAAAACCTTCAGGTTTGCACCAATCCTTTAGCCAAACATTGAACTCTACTATATGAAGTACTTTTCTATTGTCCAATATGCACAGGTAAGACTTCCGAAAATGTAACCGTACATTCTAATTGTTGAAGATTCTGTCCCAAATACTGAAAATCCTTCTGTATAGAACACACTTCATTCTGGGACAAATCATGTGTGCCAAGGTGCATGACAACATCAACATTGCACTCTTCACTTGCATTTTTGACAATTTTTAAAATACGCCTTCTATCTCTCCTAACAGTAGCATCAGATAAACCTCTAACTTCCTTAGGCACTTCCACATGATTTCCTAAAGAAACACCTCTTACAATTTAATCACCAACAAGAAGATGTCTTCTCCTTTTTGGCAATTTGGAATGGAACCTCAGATAAAACCGTTACTTTTGGCACAGCAGTTTTTTTCTTCCTATGTCAGCTATGTTTGCAACCATTGTATCTGCTTCTAGCTCAGAAAGAACACTATAGGAGTTATGCAGTGTCGCACCAAAAGCTACATGTTTATGGTCCACAGGCCTCTCCCTTCCTTACCCAACAGTTGTCCACACTGCCCTTCTCCTGTGCAGTCTTTGAGGAAGAGGTGGCTTTTTGTAGGGCAGCTCAACAGAACAAATTGACTTAGATCTCAGACTGCTGGGCACTAACCAGTGAATTTAGACAAGCAATGTCATCACATAGGTTGGAAATCTGCATACAAATGGGACAGCATCCCAGCTTCCAAAAAGCACCACGAAAAACAAATGCCAAACAAGTACTGCACTAAACTAAACCAGACATTTAAAAATAGATTTACTTAAATTCAAACACAAGTACCAACCAAAGATAGTTGGCTGTTTCCAAACTCCTGCTGTTTTTAAACTACTTTTTTTTTTCTTTAAGTCCGCGGAGGTGCGAAAAACAAAAACCCGTAAGTGAACAAAAAACGTGCAATTGCAAAACACAAGCATAAAAAGTACACTTAGGGGTGTGCTTCAGTTCAACCCACCGAAGGGGTAGGACCTCTACCATGATACCCTGGGGCACAAGGCTCCTGACTGGGACAAAGTTTTCCACATGGTCTGCCTAGCCAAAAGGCCTGGCGGACCCCTTTCCTTGTGGCTAGCCAAAGCCGACCACTAAATACTTGGTTAGGGAGCTCTTCTCCCCCCCCCTCCTTCAGGAACAGGGGAGGAAGGAACCTAATGGCCACGCATCCTTCACCTAGACTTCAGGGCAGGCCCGAGGACCCACACTCTCCATCCTAGTGAGGAAAAAAAACACATACAAAAGTGAAAGGTGACAAAACAGTGGGTAGAAAAATAAATAAATAAGTGGCTATGCAATTATGCACTGGCTAGGCTCTGGGGCCCCTTAGCAAAAAAAATTGCCCTGGACTTAACCAAAAGGCCTAGCCCTAAAAGGCGCAGTGCAGAAAATGTGTTTTACTCTTAACTACAACACAAACACAAGACTTATTGGAAAATATATTTCTACTAGATTGACTTTTCATGGAAGCTATAGCCTTATTTGCCATTCCCCACTAATCCTCTCGCTCTCCCCACCTGTCTACTCCCCTATTCTCATTCCTCTGGACCCTCCAGCCCCAACAATAAAAGTCTGTTTTGCTCCCTTTTTGGTCTGCTAAATATACCATTGAAAGTAGATTGTTAAATCTGTTCGATAATTGCAACATAATACCTGTTGATTTGTGCTAGAAATTTTGGAAGCTGGTAACTTCTGTGCTCTCTGCCTATGCACAAGGAGGAGTTATAGATGTGAGGAGGGGAGAGGAGTAAATGTGTATGTACTTTCTAATCCATCAGAAATAAAGTAGGCAGGGCTGACGTGCTTAGGAATTGTGTTATATCAGAGAAATGTAGGAGCACACTATGTTTCTTGCCCGTCAACACTTAGCTTTTTGTACTTGCAGAATGTTTAAAGTGATAAAACGTGGGGAAATGTTCATGTAAATTGTTTTCAATTTAATTTTTGCCCTATGCTTTAATGTTTTGGGGGTTTTACACAATCTCCAGATGCAAATGTGTATTGTAGTGCATGGGTAAAAATTGTTCAGACAGTGAAAAGATTAGATATCCTTCCTGTCACGGCTAATACACCATTTCAGTTGATGGAAAATTATAGTTATTGTTAAACACAGCCATTGGGTGTTAAAATTCTGATTTGTTTTACATGTGCAATTGTAAAATGCTTTTTTTTTTTTTTAGATTTTTCTTTCCCTGCAAATTTTCTTAATCTCCCTCAGGCTTTAGTTTTAAAGGGATTCTAAAGATTAATTGTTTTAAAAATAAACATGTCATACCTGCTCTGTGCAAGTGTTTTACTCAGAGCTTCCCCGATCCTCCTCCTGCTGGGGTCCCCCACCTGCTCCCCATCTCCTAAGCTACTTCCTATGGGGACACTCGTGGGCTTGATCCCGAGCCACTCTGTGTCCATAGCCTGCTCCCTCATCACAGGATTTGATTGACAGCAGCAAAAGCCAATGGTTCCTGCTGCTGCTTCTTTGTCCAGTGAGAAGAGAGGGAGGCGTCGTTCTTGTGCACTGCGCTGGATCGAGATTGGGCTCAGGTGAGCATTATGGGGGCTGGGGGGAATCCTAATAACAGGTTTTTTTACAATAATACAGATAATGAGCATTTAAATCATGGGTGCTCAACCTGTGGCCCTCCAGCTGTTGCAGAACTACATGTCCCATGAGGCATTGCAAGGCTGACAGTTAAAAGCGTGACTTCCAAGGGCAGAAGCATGATTGGACTTTGTTGCAAGACAGCTGGAGGGCTACAGATTGACCACCCTTGGTTTAAATCATACTATGCAGTAATTATCCTCTCTTTCCAGCTGAAGGCTGTACATGAGCAGCTGGCTGCATTGTCACAGGCACCGGTCAACAAACCAAAGAAAAAGAAAGAGAAAAAAGAAAAAGAGAAGAAGAAAAAGGATAAAGACAAAGAAAAGGAAAAAGAGAAAGAGAAGCACAAGGTGAAGACTGAAGAGGAGAAGAAGATTAAACCAGCCCAGCCAGCCAAGCCCGTTCCACCTAAGAAAGCGCCCACAAAGAAAGCGAACAGCACGACGACCACCACTGCATCTACTACAGTGGCCCCTGCTCCCAATAGGTCAGAACAAAAGCACATACCCAAAATGCTTTGCTACGTTCACCTTGCCAACTTGTATCAGCCCAAGAATTACCTTTTTGCAGCAGTATTTTGGGTATTATAAATCCTAGCTTTGCCAAGTTTATTAAGAGCTCTTGTATGTACCCATGTGTGCATGGTGTCCTGCATCCCTTAACAGTGATCCCATGGATACAAACTGACCACACCAGCATGGATCAGCTTCCAGCTTTGTGCGGTCAGTTTCACAAAGGACCACAGGAGAACTAACAGGATCACCAGGTACCAGCAATAACAGAAATAAAAACAGAAGAGAATACAGTACTTAAGAACTAAAGTATATGAATAAGAATAAGCCAAAATGTATAAAGAATCTTCATTTTTGGGGTAGCTTACACTCAATCTTGGGTAGAAAACACCCCCTTCCAACATGTCCTTTATTTCTCATAGTGTAAAAAGAAATCAAATACTTTGAGGGAAGCTGTGAAACACAAATTATTTCTATAGATTGCATATGTCTAATGGTTAAGCCTTGCACGGGAACCCAACTTCCCAACTTGTTTTTAAGAAATAAAAACTGCAAACAACCCTTTTGGCAGCAGCTGGGCTGATCATCACTACAATCCCTTTTACTAATATGAAAATAGTATGATCATTATAGGATGACACCTGGTCTAAAGATGAGAGCAATAGGTGCGATAGAGGAGGATACATAATAGATGCATTAAAAACCTTGCATCCTCAGAACACCAAACCTACATCTAACCCAGAGGAAGGCAAAAACCCCTTGTAAAATATTTATTTTATCTGAGGGAAAAAATTCTTCCTGATCCACAAACAAAATTCGATCCCTGAATCAACATTTTTTATTATATTTTTGTGTTCCCATAAATGCTAATAGCCAGTTCTATCGTGTGTATCCAGCCCTTTGAAGCAATCTATTGATTAGGCTAGGACAGCTCCTGTGGTAGATAATTACACTTTTTCAGAGTGCTCGCTGTATAGTACGTGGCTGTTTTTAACTTCTTTTCCCCTTGGTGCAAAGGGTGCCCTGATGTCATTAAAACTGAGCTCCAGGGAAACTGAACAGCCTCCCTTGCAGTGGGACTGTTAAATGCTTGTTGAGTACAGCTAGGGGACCAGGAAAAACGGTTTTACCTGCCTTGTCCTCTACTCTTGCAGGCTCCTCTGTGCTGCAAGACTGGTCCACACAGCCTCTTCTTCCCTATGCTCCAGCAGTCAAATGCCCCTGACATCATAAAGGCCAATGCAGGAACAATGCACTACAATTGTGCCAAAGTAGCACCTTCACCTTTGAAAAAGAAAAATGTGCTGCATTGATGTGAACAGACACCATAGAGAATAATGTGGTTTCCGTTGTTGTGCATTGCAGCGCAGCAGCAGCTGCACAAGAAAACTAGCGTTAACAGGGGCTAAATCTGTTTTACAGTACTTTCTACAAAGGGATGAGAAACATGGACTGTTCTGACTTAAAATTAGCTTCTAGAGGGTCAGCTGATTTGTCAGAAAAACTTTCAGTGATCATGCATGTTCAGATTATATGGAGACAGGTGCCTGGAAGAGGGAAAATTTTACCTCCATAGAAAAGCTTTACTAGTAGTTTAGGCTATGACATTTACTACCAGCAGAGCTTTAATGACCAATTCAGTAGAAAATTTAAAAAAGAGGGTTTAATTTTTTTTTTTCCCCACTTATAGCATTTGTTCAGTTATTCATGAGACTTTCCGTCTTTAGACACAGGACACTTTTTAATGTGGTGTTTTTTTAATTTGTGCTTCCAAATATCTCTCCCCAGCAAGCAACCGAAGAAAGGAGGAAAGCAGCCTCCGACCGCCAACTACGACTCGGATGAGGAGGAAGAGGGTCTACCCATGACCTACGATGAAAAGAGACAACTCAGTTTAGACATCAACCGGCTCCCGGGTGAAAAGTTAGGCCGAGTCGTCCATATTATACAGTCCCGGGAACCATCCCTAAGAGACTCCAATCCTGATGAGATAGAAATCGATTTTGAGACTCTGAAACCCACCACACTGAGAGAGCTCGAGAGATATGTCAAATCTTGTTTACAAAAAAAACAGCGCAAACCTTTCTGTGAGTAATTTCTGTATACAAAGCACAGACATGGGAAGTGATTAATCTTGCATGTAAAGAACCTTACAATATGTTTTAGTGCCAGGCCTAAAAATTTTAACACGCTAGTAACGTGTCTTGTGTCTGGTACTTGAAAGAACATCTGGAACCTGGACTATCGCCTTATAGCATAGTTCATTGTTGCTCTGTAATCCACAATAGATTTAAAAAAAAAAAAAAAAAAATACAGGATCTTTACCTTTTTTATATTTACTTTTATTTGAATTAAAAGTTGACTCTAGACAGAAATAAAGAAATACCCATTTAGCTTAATAAGTATTTCTTTAAAAAAAAAAATCATTAAATCAGTTTTGGTGATTGAGGGACACAGCAATTCAAAGACTGTTGGGTTATTCTGCCAACTTCAGGAGGATTTGGACACTGGCAAACAAACAGAAAAACAGAGCCAGCTTTATCCTTGGAGGATGAATGGATTTTCTCTGCTGAGAAGTCTTCCTTTTTTGCTACCTACTAGTTACTGTTTGTGGTTTGTTTTTTGTTTTTTTATAAATCAAGTTGACTTTCCGTTGTCAGGATTCCTCTATAAGTTGCTAGAGCTGGTCTCAACAGTAGCTTTGGAGTCCATACCTGGAACACAGGGCTTGCCTGGAATGTGGCCTTCAGACTCTGGGCTCTGCATTGTGGTTCTTTCCAGAACTGTGTATACAATATTAGCTGCTAACTGAGTGTGTATTGGGGCCAGAACTGTGGCACAGACTCTCAAATCTAATTTTTGTGTGTAGGTTTTTCAGGCCAAGCACTTGGAGCTACCTTATTAAAAACTATTTGGCACAATATTTATTTACAGTTTTTTGTCTCATGGAAAGGGTTTGCGCTGAGGGACTGAACACTGATTTCATCTGCTAGATGGAGTGTCACATGCACTCAACTTTTTATTTTTTTTTCCACTCATCAGGATTGAGGAAGCAACTTCCCACTGCTGTTCGCCATTATATAACGTGCACTATCCTCAGTTGGTCTTACAGGGACCTGCTCACCTTTTGGCCATCTTAATCTGTCCTGCTACCAGCAGCTGATTTGTAAGTTCTCAAGGTCTAGCTTTGTACCATGAGCTATGTTGTCCCTGTTTTCAGTGCAACATATTGGATCCCAGAAACACTAGGAGCAGCTTTGCTGTACCCATTCCCTCAGGCTCACAATCCTTTAACATTTCTGGCGCTGCTTGAAGTGTCCCCTCTGAAGGGCCTGACATTGATGACCTGAAAATTTGCCCTCTACTTTAGTCCCTGCCATATTCTGAGCCTTTCTTGGCTCCTTCAGGCATGGCCTCCCTTGCTTTTTTTTCCATTGCACTCTTGTAGGATTTTTGAGCCAGATTTCAGCTTTGATTGCTAACTGACCACAAATGTTATACGTGAACTCCTGTGCTTTCTCCTGGAGCATCATTATTTAATCTGCCTGCAGCTTTAATGTCTAAGTGCTCCACCCTTCCTTTATGTGGACTGAGAGACTCCTGACAAGCTCCCAAATATTTGATAGCCTTGTATCCATGTGAGGGATCTATATTATTTTTTAATTATTTTTTTTATTAATTTGTTTATATTGGGGAGGGATTACATTCTTCTGTCTGTACTGCTGTTGGAGAGATTCCTTTACTTCTTTTAAAAAAGTTGTCCCCGAGACAGGATTTATTGGGAAAGCTCTCTAAGTAGGGGAGTGCTAGGACATCTGTCAGCTTTGCATTATCAGTTTCCTCAGAAAGTGAGGGAAAATCTCCCTGCTAGAGCCACATGGCAACAAAACCTAACAGAGGTTCTAACTTTTCCCTACTCTATCCAAAGCTAAAATAAAAAAAATTGGGTATAGATACACTTTAAGAAGCTATCTGCCCCTCACTGTGGCAGTATCCCATCTTAACAAAGCACTGATGATCCCAATGGACGATGCACCTGTGTTTAAGATAAGCGGTTAGAGATTCTTTCCAATACCTTATTCTCTCTGGCATGCATTGCCTTGCAACCTGCCTTGGTTGGAATGCTGGGATGCCTAAGTCTAGTTGACTAGACTAAGGCCATGAGAGGTAATCCAGTCTCCTTCCAAGCTCTCAAATTGTTTTTGAAGCCTGCAGGCAAAAGATACTAGCTGCCATGCAAGAAAAACCTGAAGAATGTCGTCTTTGAAGCTGCTTTTTGACTTTTTTATCAAGGATGTCACCATAGTAAGGGTACTCATCTGTCACTGCAAAAGAACCCTATAGTTCAGGCTGGGAAGGTTTATATCTCCCTCAGAGGCTAAAAAGAGATGCTCCTTGTCTTCAGCCCCCACAGATATTCCCAAACCAGGCACCCAGCTTCCCCACAAACCTTGGACTTCAAGTCCCCCAAGTCTTTACTCCCAAACTTTAACACATGACAGTTCTGGGGTGATGGTAGCCGCCTTCGAGGCAATACCATTTGCATTTTGCATTCCAGGTACATTCATCATAACAGTCTGTCTTCATGGTACAAGTCAGTCTAATCCTTGGACAGACATATTCACCTGGCATTGAGGACCAGGTTGTCTGTGGCTTGGGGGCTCAGGAATTCTGCACTGGAGTTGGGAAACTCCTTTCTCCTGGTTTCTTAGAAAATCCTTACAACAGATGCCAGTCTTTTTGGGACGCGGAAGAGTTTATCGGCACAGTGGACTTAATGCTAGAGCAGTTTTGTGTCCCTTTGCACATTCTGGCACTTTGGGCAATTTGGCTGTCGCTGCAATGCTTGACATGCTGACTGGAGGGCCATCCAAATGGCATTCAGTCATACCGTGGTGCACCTTAGCCATCACGGAGGAACCGGAAGTCTTTCTCCAGCATAGGAGGTAGAAAGAATTCTGTCCTGGGTAGAACTACATATTCTAGCTTTGTCAGACATTTACATCCCAAATATGGACAATTGGCAGACAGACTGTCAGCCGGCAGCGCCTGGACCCCAGGGAATGATTCCTTCACCTCGAGGTGTTGCAGGACCTGTCACAGGTAAAGGATGCCATATATGGATTTCCTGGTCCAGGTACATCAACAAACTACCCCTTGATGATTCTTGTGGCACTGAATTGTACCAGACGGTTGTGGTACTCCTGACCTGATCAGATGCTTCCAGATGTTTTGTAGGTTCTTCTGAATGTCTGACTCTCCTCACTTGGGTCAGTTCATTGCCCTGTTTCATAGGAAATAAAGGAAAAGCTGTTAAAGCCCAAGTTCTGAGAGACAGGACTTTCTCTGAATTGACGCCCAAAAGGTTGTTGTGGGTTAGGAAGTTTACTTCCATGTTATGATCTTGTTCCAAAGATTGCCAGCTTCCCATTTCTTAATTTAAAATTTAAGACTTTTGTACAGGGCTTCCCCTGTGCACTCCCTCGTGACTGTGAGATCTAAGTTTGGCTTTTGTTTGCCTCCGCAAATGCAACAATTTGAACCTGTCAGTATGCCATTTCTCCAATACATCCCACAACACAATCAGGTTGCAGAGCCTGGGAGCCTGCCTCTGCTCCACACAAGTTGAAAGGTTTTGTCTGCACACTAGTGATGTATGGCAGATCTAGTAAGTTATTGAGCATGAAGAAAGGGCACTCCAGAACACATTGCTGAACCCTGTTCATGCTTGATTACATTTTTAAAGATAATTATTGGTTAGTTAATGGCATGAAATGGACTTGGCTTCCCACCTCTGATTGCCACTGTCCCTACGATTAAGCTGTGTAATGAGAGAAACATGACCTCAGGTGGGAGATTTAGAAGTGTGTGTGCTGGAGTGTCCTTTCTTCATGCTCATTGAACTTACTGGAACTTCCATAAATCCTCTTTGTGCTGCTTGTTCTGTTCACTTTTGGAACCTGTTGGGGATATCCCTTTTACTCTCACAAAGTTGGGTTCCATGTTGTCATCACGTGTGTGAGGTCTGTCTGAGCTGGCAGCCTTATTTTATAAAGAACCTGTCTGGCATTGCACAAGGATAAGGTGGTATTCCTTTTATCCTAAGGTCATTTCTGCCTTTCTCTCAACCAGGACATTGTACTTCTGTCCCTATTTATGGCTTCATTAGATGGAGCTTTTATTTATCGCCACTATCTGGATGCAATTATTGCTGTGTGTGTCTACCCTGCAGCCGCTGCTTCCAATAAAATACAGAATATCTTTGTCATTCTTGACGATCCCTGTAAAAGAGAACCTGCTACACGTTTCACCATTTCTAGGTGGCTCAGGCAGATTTTCATTCAAGCTTATGTTCTCAAAGATTGCGTTTCACCCTTTCCTGTTAAAGTGCACCCTATTATATCTATAAACACCTCTTGGGCTTTTCAGCATTGAACAACTCTATCAGAGTTGCAGGACCACCACCTTGTCTTCTGTTTACACTATCCTGACATTTTACCAGGTGAATGTTTAGGCCTCTTCTGATGCCAACTTCAGGAGTAAGGTCCTTCAGGGAGCCCTTTGAGCTGCAGACAGTCCCAGCTATGTTGTTTTTGTGGTCTTTTTAGTCTTTTGCTGTTGTCCAACCCTCAGTTGGCTTTTGAACTTCCAAACCGTCTCTAAACCTTTTGTCCTTCAGTGAACAAGAAAGAAAATTGTATTTTCTAAATCGTTAATTGTGGGTTACAGGAAGATGTTCAGAAACGTAGGGTTATGTAGCCATTTTTAGGAGACACTAGCAGCAAATCAGAATTGTTAAATAACAGCATAACTGCCCACGCTCCTAGTGTAACTTTCTCATCTTTTTTTGGTGTTATCAATACTATTTGTTCTACCTAGATTTCCTTATTGTTTTCAGAGCTTATAAGTGCTCACTACTACAGCTTACTGGATTAGTTAGAACTCGGCATTGTCCGAGAAGCCGTACCCAGACCCCACAGGGAAGAAACACTAGGGGCCTGTAATGTGACCTTAGGGCACTGGACTCTGTGTGGACTAGCTCCAGGCATCTAGTGCACTTTGTGTTTTTAGCTACTGTACAGGTCCAGGGCTGTGCTGCACCTGTCTTGTTGAAGCTTGTTCCTGAAGACTCCTGCTTGGTGCACCCACTAGAGGGGCTAAGTTTGTCTGGGGTCACCTACTCCATGACTTTCGGGTAAGAGAATTGTCTGAAGGCCTGTCATCCTGCTGGGACTGCTAGGCATATTCAGACCACCATTTGTGAGTACTAGTAGTGTATCCTGGGAACCAGCTACACCTTCAGCAACACTTTAAAAGTCTGTCGCAGCCATCTTCCGGTTGCTTATGCAGTTTGTTGCTTCTGGAGCATGGGCTTCATTTTTTTCCAGTAGTGAATGGCCACCCTTTCCTCTCTTTCCCAGGGCTCTCCACATGTAGACAGCTCCCTGCAAGGCTTGAGACATATTTTTCTTGCAGCTACCTCAGTGTCCTGGTCATGGGCATTACCCTTCCTGTAGGGATTGCCTCACTAGCTTGCAAGAATAGAGGATCAAAAGTGCAAAGGTATCAGTGGTCCACGCTAACTTTTGACCCTCTAATAATATTGGGAGGGCAAGTAGTTCCTCCCTAAAATGGACAGATACTGACAGCCCAGACCTCTTTTTCCCTGCCGAAATCCGTCCTCACCTCAAAGGCACCTCCGTTGGGTTATATTTCTCATTCTTCTGATCTGTCTAGATAAGATTTTTTTTCTCTGCCATAATATAGTTCATGGAAAAGGTCTCGGCTTAGATTATTGACTTACAACACTAGGGCCACAAATATTTGCATACACCATCTCCACCAGGGTCTGTCCTTGTTTTTCCTGGAGGATGTTTCTTCCTGAGCCATAAAAAATGAGAAAGGCAGCCTTTCTTTCACGGACATCAAGGTGCAAGGGGGTATGTCTTTGAACATAACTCCAAAACCCAAAGACACCATTTCAGTTTTATTGGACATGGTTCGCAAGAGCATAGCTCCCAACTGTCACTAATTTCAAGGGACTGTCCCTGATGTGGAAAAAAGTTCCTTTTGTCCTTCTTTCTTCATTTGTCCCTCATTTTGATCTGATATCTGTAGTATATAAAATGCACTACTTATCTTTCAAAAGGTGTTTTCACAGTGCTAGACCTTTCATCCAAATTCTAAATTGCTGCATTTGTAAATTTCAAAAGCCAATATAAAGGAATAGTAGTGATAAAAAAAAAAGCACTTGTGGGTGTAATGTTTTTTTTTATTGCACTTAGTGCTATGAGCATGGGTTCCTGTAAAAGTTCCCTGTTCGCTGCATTGTGTATGAGCTCCAGTTCTTGGAGAACAGTGGATGCATAAGAATAATATTTTGATCACCAGCGATGTCTGCAAACAAGGCACTCAATGTCTGAAAGATGGATGAAGCCACAACAGGCTGTAAGGCAGGGCCCACCAAGAAGAAGTAGACCTTAGAAAGGGCCTCAATTTCTGGTGGAAGATTTGACCATTTCATGTCTAAACAAGACACTAACCATCCCTGTTGGATGTCCCAGTGTTTATGGACCCAATGGACAAATGCCTAGAGCCCTTTTCTAAGATCTACTTTTTCTTTGTATGCCCTGCCTTGCAGCCTGTTGTGGCTTCATCCATCATTCAGACGTCGAGTGTTTGGTTTGCAGACATTGCTGCTGGTCTAAATTGTATTCTTATGGATCCCCCTGTTCAACAACTGGAGCTCATGCCAACATCCCCACTGTACTGCATGGGTAGATTGCTGGACCTCATGTGCCTGATCTGATGTGCGTCCCTTCTTTTTCCCTGCAAAGTAAGCCAGCTACTTCAGAGTCTAAGAAGAGTTCCTTTTGTTTGTCTTGGGCTTCTAGGTCTAGGACTAAGCCAGAAACCCACTTCACTACAAGGCTTGAACTCACAAGGTTTATAAACCCCAGGGTAAGTCCTCCAAGCAGTGAGGGGCAGTTACTGGCCTTCTGGGCCCAGAATATTTTGACTCCTGGATCCACAGTGTTACAGTGCAGAGTTCCAGCCTCTTTCCCCACATTGCTTTATATCTCCTAACTTTCCTGTATTCTCTGCAAAAGTGCGTGGACTTCTGCAATGCCCTGGAGCAGCTTGCAGGTCAGAGCATTATTAGAGTGGCCCTGAAAGGGGAAAGCTTTCAGGGTTTCTACTCGAACCTGTTCAATATTCCAAAATTATGGATATAAAGGGCCTCAATTTCTTTGAAAACTCTGCATGGTGTTGGCGAGATCTGTCATTGC
Source organism: Staurois parvus (assembly GCF_062004578.1). Lineage (NCBI taxonomy): Eukaryota > Metazoa > Chordata > Amphibia > Anura > Ranidae > Staurois > Staurois parvus. The sequence continues at coordinate 8,522,533 of NW_028318161.1, read as the reverse complement.
CTCCCTATATTTAGTAGATGTCTCCATTTTATATTGGACATAAGGATCATTTATCTACATGTCCCCATTTTTCCAGTGCACCAACACTTACTGTGTTTCACTGTGGAAACTCAACACTACCAGACTGTCCACTGTGCTTTGGGCCTTTGTTAAGGTGCTGGACACTGTGATTCTTTCTATGCTCTGAGACTCCCCCTTGTGGTATGCTTAGACAACCTCCTCTAGTCAGCTCTGGTATTGTTTGCCAGTGTCAATCAGGCAATCCAAACCATGCAGAGGTTCAGATGGATTCTGCACCTCCAGAAGTCAGTGCTGGAACCAAAATATCATTTGGAGTACTTGTTCTTTTTTCTGGATACAGCCCAGTCCAGAGTATTCCTCCCATGGGAAAAGCTTGTAACTTTCTGCTCCCATGTTCAAATATTTCTATCAACCTAAGCAGGACATTGTGCTTCTTTTCTCTGTTCTACTTTTAAATATCCTAATGAGGTTTTTCTACAATGTCTATATGTAGTAGTGGCTGCTCAAGTTTATCTTCAGTTGTCATTGTTCATTCCTGAATTTTTCTCAAATTTGCAAGACTACCTTCTGGTCTTCTGTTCAGACTGTTCAGGTTTTACCAGATGGACATTCTGGCCTCTTCTGATTCCAGTTTTGGCTGCAAGGTTCCCCAGGTTTCCTTTGAGCTCTTCAGATGCTGAACTTCAGTTGACCTTGGTCAACGTGGGCCTGTTAGCAGGTATTAGCTGTGTTGCCCACAGCTAAGTTGCACTGCTTTGGGCCCTTCCTGTGTCTCTGAATATCCTCCTGTGTCTACTAATGTACAATCAAAATTGGAATTTGACCTGTAAAGTTCTTTTGTTGGAGTTTTAGGGGACACAGGTTCCACCCTCTGCTCCTGTGATTATCTCCTTAGGAGCTGGAAGGGGTTATGCTGTTCTTTTACAACAACTCTGATTGGTTGGCAGTGTCTAGTCTCCTGAACTTGGCTGCATAACCCTATGTCTCTGAATATCCTACTGTGTCCATAATGAACACCAATAAAAGGATATTACAGGCAAGTCAGAATTGTATATACATGCCATAAAATCTACTACTTGGAGTTTGAGAGAAACAGGTTCCACCCATCTGTGTCTTTTGTCATGTTTCTTGTACTGCGTTTTACAAAACTGAGGCATGCTGAGTATAGGACAGGTCTTACTGGCTGGCACTGTTTTTGTTTGCCAGTATCAAAATGCTATGCAAGAAAACAAAAATCCCATTTCTTTGTTCAGCTGGTGTAATGACCTGAAATACTTCTTTATATCAAGCTGTGCACCAGGTAAAAGTTGAAAATGGGCTTAAAACGGAAGGGTTTGCTCTATAAGATGATGGATCTAAGGAGTCTGATCCTTGGGTGCACTTAGAGCGCGTAGGATATCATTAGCACAAAGATGAGGACCAGCAGTGGGGTGGAGACTACAAAATTACATGTTATATGTTGTGACCTTCCTTATGGTATGCAGACATGCAGCACAGCAGGGATGAGGGAAGAAATAAGTATGAGCATTCTTTATACAACTTTTGGCAAGTTAAGATTTGTTTCAGTTGTGGATTTAGCCATCTGGTTGGAGTTATCCTTTAATGCTTTGCTAACATGTCATAATCGCACTTTGTCACAATTGTTTAAGGAAATTTTATGTCTAGGCTTACATAAAGAATTTAATGGCATCTATGACCAGTTAATGTGGTGGTTTCCATATTTTGTACAGAATTTGAAAGTTTTTTTTTTTTTCCTACTGGAGATGAGAGGCATCCAGTAGTCACCCCAAGTATCTAAACACAGTATGGGCAATTTTGATTTTTATTGCTGGGTGGAGCAGCTGTGATTGCTGCGTCCCAGCTTTTGTGCTTAATATTTGTAGCAGCTCAGGGATATCATTGCATTTGTAGAAGCAATCTAATATTTTCCTGGTGGATTTTTTTTTTTTAATTATTGGGAATGTACTAAGGGAAACTGCAGCACACGTAGGTCCTACTAGAACATTCCTACATTCCAAACTCACAGGTGGACAGGAGCCTAAAAATTATGGCAGGTGGATTCTCCGATTGGAGCATCTGAATCGCATAAGAAGCCAGGGGTTAATTCAGCCTAACCTATGACTAAAATATTGTGGGTTGAAGTGACCCCTTATCAGGCACTGTGAGGAACATTAAATTGTAGAAAGCCAAAACCTTTTTTTTTTTTTTTTTTTTTCTTCTTGAGAAGCATGATCCTCTGTTACGTTTTTATTTTATTGTTTCTGCACTGGGGAGATTCACTTCTCTACTTGTCCTGGAAACCATTGTCACTGAAACAGAATATCAGAGGAAATCCTAAATTTCACCATTTTTCATGAGAGCAAGAGATGAACAGAAGTCTTCCAACGAGGGAATTTCTCTCATTTTGGGCTGATTTCCTCCTTTTTTCTTTTGTATCTCCAGGACAGAAAGTAAAAGGAAATCTCCCCGAATGAAAGCAGACAACTAACATAACCTTTGCTATTCTATCCAACACAAACAAAAATCTTGGCTTTTATATACAATTTAATACAAGACAGTGCTAGGTGGTGATTGGTCACTTTCTAAAAATCAATTTCATATTCTTTACAGGGATTGAGACAGCACTGACAACTTTGATATGCAAAATACAAAATTACATATGAGGCAGTCTTAACACAGCAGTCTTTTTGTTTTTAGGAGTCTCACTGTAATTTAGTTTATCTGTTGATCCTGCGGTTATTTGTCTGCTTCCTTTAACAGACCATATGGAAGTTAGAGGTTAGAAACAAATGATTTAATAGGGGTGCTTACAATGGTTAGTTAATTTATGTAAAACCTTTATCCCAAAAAAGGAGAAACTATTCTTCCTGTAGTGCTAAAAAGTGTTAGCTGGAGTTGGGCTTTAATTTGTTAGTCGGGTCCATCTAAATCATCTAGTCCAACTAAAGGTGTCCATACGCTAGAAGAATTTTTAATTTTAAGAACATTTGATTTTCTAATCTGTGAGTCAAATGGGCGTTTGTTTTTGAGCACTTTGACCAGAAAATTTTGAAGCATTAAAATGTAAACATTTTCTCAAATGAACAGATTTTTAATAATTAATGTGATCTTCCTTTGGGAAAGTCCATTTGCTCCAAAATTGAATGTTGAAAGCAGTTTTTGGAGTACAAACTGCATTTGTCACGTCATTGAATGTGCTGATGAAACATTTTCGATTGAATATCAACAAGTGTGTGGCCAGCTTAACACTACCCTCTGCAGACAGTGCTACTGTCCAAAGGTGACTCCATTGCTTCTTCATAGAGTAGCCACCCTAAGAGAGGAAGTGTTACTGTCTGGATCACCAGATGAAAAGGAGACAGCCTAAAAAGACGATATGAGTCCAACCATCACATTTAAGAATTGGTAAGCTGCAGTATATTAACCTTTTTTGTTTTTAGGGTTTAAATCCACTTTAAGAGTTCAGTTAGCTAGTTTGATCAGCGAAATAATTCTGATTTGTTGCTATGGCTGCATTGATTACACCATAGTAATTTCAGGTGCAGTTTTTATTTTTTAAACCGCTCTAGTGCTGGGTAGTTTTGACTTGGCTTTTAGCCTGAGACTAACCACCCAGTTTACAGTCAGCCCATTTTTCAAAGTATTGATTTTAGCATTTACATGAGGCATTTGGCAACAAGGCATCAGTCTGCTTCTGCATTGCAATTACAATTTTCAGTGCTGCTTAGCCCATACTGCTCTAACAGATTATATGCAGAATTGTTCATATTATATTAAAATATATGCTAAACTTTCTGAAGTTCTGTTAAACATATGGAAACTTGTATAACATATTTGGCAATGTTTTAATTAGCTTCTGTATGCTGAGTGACTTGCTGTCTGGTAAGGTTTTGCTACAGGTGCTGTTTGCAGTGGTGAAAGTTAACAATACTTTCTGCAAAGCGGTGGAGGTTTGCTGGCTTTTTCCCTTGCCGGGACTGAAGTGGCATTTTATGGCAGTTTATTCATCCCACTGCATTCCATATCCATGCTTTTGTTTGCCCTACCTTTCATTACTTTCCTGCAGTGCATTATTAACCCTTCTGAGGTGTTCCCAAATATATAGTAATAAGAAGAAAATTTATTTCCAGTAGAAAAGTCAAGATGACTTTTTTGTAAGGCCTTACTGATGCTGGCGGGACACTGGTCGCCTAACACCTGTATAATTATATTTTATTTTTGCCTGTTCTTTGTATAGTCTATATCTTTCTCTGTGCCTGTGGCTTTAAATCATCATTCCAACAAATAATGTCTTGCAGTTTATTTCCCAAGGCTGAATAGCTGGTTCTCAGTAGAAACTTGAATGCTGAAACGTTCCCTCATTTTAAGCTTCTTATTGCATGAGCAGAGGTTGTGGGTCAGGCTTTGGTTTGGCCATCATGATCAACCTTTCCATGCTCAAGCAATGATGCTTAAACTTTGGCCTGTTGGGAGTCACAAGAAGTTCCCTCTAGAGCCCTTTAGAGCAGTGTTTTCCAACTCTGATCCTCAAGCCCCCCCAACAGGTCAGGTTTTCAGGATATTCTTTGCTTATCGCAGGTGCCTTTGCTAAAGTTTCTGTTAAATCCACCTGTCAATAAACTGGATATCCTTAAAACATGTACTATTTCTTGCTATGTGGCTTGAGGAGCAGAGTTGGCAAACGCTGCTCTAGAGGTTGTGCACAAAACCTCTCTTGTGTTGGCGTCTGGCTGATTGCTTCGCTTTCCCAGCAGCCTCGGGGAAGAAGCAAGCGGTAAAGTCCAAGGAAGAGTTGGCTCAGGAAAAGAAAAAGCAGTTGGAGAAGAGACTCCAGGATGTGAGCGGCCAATTAAATAACAAGAAACCCACGAAAAAAGGTACAGTGCTAGATCGCCCCTCTGGCCAACAAAGCCACAGAAATGAAAGCTCAGTGCCCGTCACCCCAAGCATTAAGGTGTTTGACCTATTCATCCTGCTAGAGTATTAGGCAGCGGGAATGCTTGTCATCTAACTATTCCTCCTCCTGTTTTCATTCATTTTCTCACCGCTGTGATCAGGCTGCTTCACTGTGTAATCCTGACCTGGACTAATCTGTAGTGTTTAGGAGCCAGCAGGCAGGTTTAAAGGCAAGTGCACGTTTATACTTGTACCTGTAAAACATGCGCTGTGCATTCTTTTTCTCCGCAATCACTTTTTGTTTGCGCTAACCATGAATATTCATGCTGCTGTCCAAATAGCTGCACCCACCCTGTTAAATTTTGTCGGTTGGTGTGTAAACACAGGTTTCCGTTATTTTTACTGGGCAAAAAGGAGACACCTAAGATGACTGATAACCAAGCACAGTGCAACTTACAGCAGACTTTGTACATAAGTTTTACATGCAAGGAAGTTGTGTTTTTTTTTTTTTTTTCTCCAATAACAGAAATCTGTATTGAGAGAAATGCATAGATATCTCTGCCATATAAAAAAAAAATCTTACTTGCCTGATTTTGAGGCTTGTTCAGTGTTAGTGTTTTGCAAATGAAAGGTTACCATAAAAGCTAGAAACTGACATTTTTGGAATGCAGCAATGATGGTCTACATCTTTTTGTCATGAAAGGTTTACTTTAAAGTACAGGGTGTCCCTAAAGTCTGGACACATAGGCAAAATGCATATTGAGAAAAAAAACTGTGATATTTGCTATGTGTCCAATACTTAGGGACATCCTGTATATATAAAACCTAACAATTGGAATCTTTATGTCCTTTCTTTTGGTCTGTTAATATACCATACCAAGCGGGTTTTTGAAAAAAAAAATTTTTATTAGCGCAAAAAAAAAGGTGATCCTGCCAGAAATCTTGATCTGCGATAACTTCGTAAGCACTCTGCCCATGTTGCAGTTAACTCTTCTCAGGTATCACTGTGAACTACAAAATGCCTTTCTCCCCTTATTATGGAGATGAGGAAGGTGTTCTGTAGCACTGCCTGAGGTGGACAGCGCTGTTTCTCCAAAGATACAGGAGAGTGAATATTTCACCTTGGGACAGGAAGTGTTACTGGCAGGGTCACCAAGTTTAAAAAAAACAAAAAAAAAAACAAAAAAAAAAAAACATGCAGCCACCTCATCTAAAGACTGGTAAGCTGCAAACTATTATATTTTTGCCCTTGGATTTACATATGCTTTACAATCATATCTAAATGAAGTGTATCTGCTTGTGATCTTTTTTTTTTTCTTTGAGGTGCAAAGCTAAACTGGAAATTTTAAGGCACAAAGGGCTTACCTTCCCAGGAATGCCTACAGTTCCGTTGGCTTTACATTGATGATTTGGCTCCTGCAGTTTATCCAGGTCTGGTTTAGACTGTTAGATGCAGATCCCGCTGCTGCACAGCAAAAATGTGCCTTTTTTTTTAAATTGTTTAATTTTTTTTTTTTTACATTTTAATTTTTTTATGGCCAGAAGTGTTTAGTGCATCATTCTTCATTTCTTTATTTAGTTGATTGTTTTTTGTTTGTTTTTTTTCCCCCCTCAAAAATTAGAATTCAGCATTGATGAAGATCATTGGTCCCTGGAATGAAAGGGGTGCTTAGTGGATACCAGGGGTACAAGGCAACACCATGTGATGCTGTTGCCCGGTGCAGTCCGTTTGTTGTAGGAAGTAGTAAATCCCCATCAATGCTGCATTCAGACCACTTCAGGCTTGTGTAGCTTGCTGTTTCATAGTTTTTTAATCTAATAATTTGGACCATTGCATGAATAGGAGCTATGCCTCTCCAAATACTGCTGTGACTGGGGCTGGTGGTACACTTGGTGTATTTTTCATTGCAGTTTGAAAACTCTAGACAGCTTCATCCTTTTTCTGATGCATCACTGCCTCACATCCCAACCTGCAAAACTTTCTTGTTGTACTGGTATAGTACCTAACCCCTCCCCCCCCCCCCAAGAAAAAAAAATCCAATAGTCTCTGTATATTGATAGCAGCACATTTATTCCTGAAATGCTATTTTGTTGAAGTCTACAGTTACCCAGCCAGCAGTTTTGACCTGAATCCCCTGTAGACCTCAAAATGATTGTTGGCTTCATAAATATTCAGTTAGACAGGTATTTGCTTTAGTTCAGAGCAGAAATACTAAAGGTCTTTTAAGTTATTCTCCCAGCAGCTTGACTAATCCTGCTCTTCTCTCCCAGCAATAATTCAGCAGCCTTGTAATATCTAATGTAAACACATAACAGGTGAACTGGGAGGGGGAGCAGGGGGAGCTGAGTTGCTGAGCATGTGACTTGAAAGACATCAGTCCGTCTGCTCTGAACCTAGAGGATGAATTTCTCCATGGTGCCTGCAACTATAGAGGTCAGTGATGGTTTGTTTAGTGAACCTGCATTACAGAAAAAAAGTTTTAAATTTAACTTTTTGTTTAAATTATCCTTCAGGATTTTATCCTAATCTTATCTATTTTATGTCTCCTATCTAAAGATTTTATCTTGAACTTCTATAATCAAGATAAAAGTTTGACATTGTTATACCGAAATTATATACAAACTTTTTATTTTTTCAGCCATAGCAGGTGTACATTGGAGACCTGAACCAGGCTCATTTTATGTAGCATGACACCTTCTGGCTTATTGGTGCACCTAAGGCACATTTCCTGCCTGACTTGCTTCCTGTATTCCTACAATATGAGTGCAAGATGCATTGCTCAATAACCCTTCCCTATACATATGACAGATGCATATAAAGGGAACATGTATGACCAAAGTCAGGGCCTGTGGGATTTAAATAATATCACTGCATTTCTTTTTGCTATTATATTAGTAATTATTATCTGATCAAACACTGCTGTACATTTTTTTTTTTCGTTTATTGCAGAGAAGTCTGGTTCAGGAGCAGCCGGAGGTCCATCCCGGCTCAGCAGCAGTAGCAGCTCCTCAGAATCCGGAAGCAGCAGCTCCAGCGGGTCCAGCTCTGACAGCAGTGACTCCGAGTAAAACTTTCACCATTGAAATCAAAACTGATCACACAATCTTGTCCTTCTCCCCCAGTGTCTTTGTCTGAGGCTCAAGGCTTATGTGTGCTGTTTTAAAAAAGGAAAAAAAAGATTTAAAAAAAAAAAAAAAAAAAACAAGAAGGAAAAAACTACAAACTAATTTTATTTTTTAAAAAAAGGAAAAAAAAATAGAAGATTCTCCAGTTTGGCAAACAGGCATCAGCAATAACCAGCGAGCAGAGGGCCCTGTTGCTTTATTGGATTTTATGAAATTTTACTTTATATAATTAAAGAGATTTTAAACTGGTTTTAATGCCTCTTCTCCCTGTTTGGTCTAAATTGTGTTTCTCAGAATGACAAAACTTAACATGAACTGGACTGACTACCACCGAATTTAATATGCCCCTCGACTTTGGAAACTAACTACAACGTAACATCTCACATGGTACTTTCTCGGTCAGAGACTGTCTGCCTTGTAATTAAATAGGTGTGTGTGTAACATTGCTGTAGTTTTTAGATATACTAAACATATGTTTACAGCTTCAGCATTGCGCCTATATATATATTTTTTTTTAAAATGCAAAATGTGCATAAGGCACTTGTAGCTGATATTACGGGAAGTAACCTATGTATCTGGTGGGGATTAACTTTTTTTTTTTTTTAATTTTGATTTTTACCTGATTTTTTAAATTCTTCTGTTTTTACCTCGAGAAAAAAGTATTTCAAGTAAATTCACATTTTGTAAAATATTCAACATTTTCATGGTCCTCAGTACAATGACCCCTCAGCTACACATTCCACTAGCCTTTCTCTTTGCTTTAATGTACATATTGCATATGTTATTTATTAACCATTTGACTTTCACAAAAGCATTTTTTAAACTGCACAGTGGAATATGGGACAAAACCTGTAGCAGTACAATTGTAATATAGCAAGCAAGGCTTACACGTTTGACCTTTTTAGTGACTAGAGTGCAGTTTGTGCTCAACAAGCTTCTTATGGAGAAGTTATTCTGGAAGTTTGACAATCCCTTTTTTTTTTTTTTTCTGCTTGTATGCAACACTCGCTATAGCTTGTTCCAGTCTATATCATCTGTATTACGGTTTATGGCAACAGGTGCCATTTTTTGAGATTTTGTACATTTTTCTGTGTAGCATTTTTTTCCTCTAGCATATGTTATATTGCACTTAGCTATCCTTGGCACTGGTGCAATCAGAAAAAAAACAAATTTGGTTTTGTTCTTAAGCTTGCAGAGAGATTCAGGCCTTAATTTCTTTGTCTTCTCTCCCTACCCCTCCTCCCAAATCTCTGTCCACCCCCTCCCTCTCAAAACACACCTGCACCCTTCCTTTTCCCCATTACCTATACTATATATTTCTTATACATGTATGCACGATTTCCCTAAACAATAAACTGGGACAACAACTTTGAAATCCTCCCTGTAATTGAGAGTGTATAGCATTTGTATCTCAACTATGTTAATCCACAGTATGTGGAGATTAGCAGCTATTGAGTTTCTTTCTAAATGGCAGCTACAAGAATTTTAGCATAGAACCCCTTTTTAAAACATTTTAAAGGGTTTGTGGCAGGAGGCAGGTAAGCTAGTTTGTTTTTTATTGTGAAATGTGTACTTTTTCTTCTGTATTTCACTATAAGGTTATTTTGATTTATCTAGTCTTAATATGCCAGCGTGCTAATGAATGTGTTTCAATTAGAACCTTTAATACTTCCAAATATGTAGTCCTAGATTGGCAAGTGCAAACTAATTTTTCAGACAGGGTTGCATTTTATTTTATATTTGTTTTGTACATTGTAAGCGCTATGCTCTGTCCTGAGGATCAGAATATTCTAACTTATTGTACTGGGTGAAGATTTTTGGGAAAGGGTATTTTTATTACATGTTTTCAATGATTTTAAAAGTGTGTGCATTTACCCCACCCCACCCACCAAAAAATAGGCACTAAACACATTGTTTAGGGTTTTAAAGGCAAAACTGCTTCATCTTCAGGAAACATTTTCAAAACATTTATCTAATTTCAATCGGCTTCTTAAAGTTGCAACAGGCTGGTTGATCTTTGCTAGCGTGTTTAGGATAATAGAATTGATAGTGTACAAAGCAAGTGACTCAGTCAATGTAGCTATAGACGAGATTAGAAGATGATCTTGCATCTGTGAGTAGTCCCCAAATTGTCAGGCCACCTGTGCCTATGGATCAGTATTGGACAAGATAGAAATCCATCACCCATTGTTCTCTCTCTAGTAAGCCAGCACCAGATGCTGTTTCTCTTCTGTCTACATAGATGTTGCTTGTATGCTAAACTGAGTGGAACCTACAGGTTAATACAGGGGCTCTGCCATCAAGTGCCCTTAGGACAGTCTGATTATGCCTGTGAGAGAGTATCAGGGAAGAAAAAAGGAGGATTTTCCGGTTAGGTTTTTTTCCCCCATTGTAGCTAACTAGTGGTGATATTGCATCAGTAAAAACCATGAGGTTTTAAACATTATAGCTAGACTCTTTGGAAAATCTCACATCATTGTTTGGCAGAACATACAAAATGCTCTGACCTTGTTACGTCAGAAGCCTTTATGTTTTGGATCACTGTAATCCCTGCATGGGACACAGCAAAGCATTCTCATTCATTCCCATGCCTAACCAATGTTGAGTTTATGAAAGAAATAATACCTCAAGCCCCCTGCCCTTCTCAATTTCCTGCAGAGTGTTTTTGTTTTTTTTTTTAAATGTGTTTTCAGGTCCTATAGTTGGTGGTAGATTCCATTTTAATAATTTATATATGTAACCCACAAAAAAGAAAACCTTTTTAGGGTTTAATTTTTATTTTGTAAACATTTAACATGAGGAATAGCATTTGGTTGGAGCAAAGTAACCTTTCTCTGTTTCTAGCAGTCATGAAGTGTTGCACACATTGACAGCTTCAGTTCTGGAATTTTAGGTTCCTTGTTATGATCATGAATCAGGATAAATTAATTTGTCATGATATCTTGAAATGTTTCAAGTTCAAACACATTGTGGCTCCTACATGATATGTTAAAAAATTTATTTCTCTAAAGTCACTATATAGCCATGGCCTGTGTGTTTTTAAAGAGTTTTTATGTAACAGAGGTTAGCCTAATTTGGACACTCTATGGGTTGTAAAAAATGTAATATTCCGGATCACTGTACATTTTATAAAGTTGTGTGTATTACAGTAATTTGAATACAGGTCTTTCATAAACTGTGCAGTAAATAGTATATGTTTCACATAGTCGAACATCTTTTCATTATCAGGTTGCACACTATTTTATTTTTTTGTACATCATTTACAGACTCCTCATCCATGGAAACCGTATTTTAGTTTTGGATAAAGAGGGGAAAGGGTAGAACCCCTTATGTTTATATTGGGGTTTGTGACCCCATTTGTGGAGGTTTCAGTGTCACCAGAACAGAAAATAAGGAACAAGGGTGTCGCTGGGACATCTACAGAAATGGGAAGAGTTTATGCCTTTCCCATACTACTTAAAAATAAATAAATAAATGTTGATGCATTATCTGTCCATTACTTACTGACACTGTGACAGTGTGCAACTTAGACAAAACCTCTCCAGCGGAAATGCAAAAGGCCTAAATAAATTTAACCCCTTCCCCATCTGTTCAAAACTAAAATTGAAACATTGGATAGGGTTGGATTTCAACCTATTATATGTTGGGGTTGTCTTGTTTTATAGTAACTGTTAAAGAATTTCATTGTAGGTACCAAGTGACATTTTGCTCTGAATGGACAAAAAGGAATTACCTCAGTGAGTGTTTCACATGGGTATCCCAAATGTAATTTTGCCTATTAAAACCCAACACCAGATAATGTTCATAATAAATTCAAAGTGGAGTGTTGTATTCTACATAATTTCTTCTTTAAAGCCAAACTTTAGACAACTTTGTTTACCCAACTCGCTCCCTCTGTGGTCACCAGAAAAGAAAATAATGAGATTTCTTTCCAATACGGGCACAGAGAGCAATATCCTCTTTTTACAAGATGATTAAACCCTTCTATCAGAAACTAGTGAAAAAAAATTGGGCTTAAATTGTACTTTAAAATCTGTTTATCGATGCTGCTGTCTTACAGAAGTGATCTCCCTGTGCAATTTTCTGTATTTCAGATTACATTTAACATCCTTGAATCCATCTAGAATTGTATTTTTATCCTATAAAAAGCAACATCATCTTAACAAAATATATATATTTTTTTAATTTGCATTTTGTTGAATGGAGAATTAAAAAAAGTAGGTTACACCTATTTAATTATACATGTGCAAGACTGCAAAATGTGTGGGTTTTATTTTAGTGTAACCATTAAGGAACAGGGGTTATGTTGTGAAACTGGAGAAAAAAAAAATAACTAAAAGCTGTTATTTGCAGCAATTGTATGCTGTTTGTTGTAAGGTGCACATAATACTATATATATTTTTCTTTTTTTTTTTAATCTTTGCGTTTTGGGAAATTTATAAATATATATATTTTTCTTCATTTGTGTTTGTTTTTAAACACCACAATGCTTCCCATTGGTTCATGGGCCTTTTGGCAGCTCTTGTAACCCTTTGGGTGCCGTGTGTTGCTGGCAGCCAAGGGGTTAAAATCAGTTGATACAAGTGTGTGTATCTCTCCTGCAGTTTGTCTAACTTCCTAGCTTTGCTTCGACATGCATAACTTTATTTTTTATCATTTTTTTTTTTCTGATATGCATGCACGTTTTACTGTAATGTTTCAAAATCTTTTAGTGCTGTTTATATCTAGTAATATTACTGTACATGTCAGTTATTGAGAACAAGTCAATGTAAGTAGTTTTAGCTTGTTTATTGCAATGCTGGCCTCATGACAACAGGAAAAAGATATAAAATTTAGGACGTACTCTTTGATGTTCTGGTAATCATGGGCCCTGAGGGGCGTTTTTTTGTTTTTATTTTTTTTCATAATAAAGTACAAAAAGTCTTCATAGTCTTGTGGCTTCATTTACTTGGCTTGCAGTGATCCTGAGTGATTTGGGCTCAATGGGCACATAGACTGTAAGATCTTATTCAAAGATACCTGCACTAACTCTTGAAATGAGAGTAAATGTGACATACAACAATCCTGATGATCTCTATATTGGACCTTTCTCTCCTTTCACTAAAAATTCCCATCAGCTGTAGCTGTTATAAAATTCCTCTACATTCATTAGTTAAACATGTTTTGGTTTTACTTTTGCAGGCCATACATGGTTCTAATTCCGAATGATTTTTCGTCCAAAAATCGAAACAATTTGGTGCCATCGATTTCGAAATCGGTCGACCAAGTCATAAAGTTCACCCCATATAACAGGCAAAACTTCTGTTCCTTCCAGGTCACGGCTCATGCACATATTCTTTTCGGAAAAACAATCATATAATTGACCATCATTGAGTTGAAAATCAGTCTTTTTCACGAATTTTCCAACATGCCCAATCACCAAACGGGAGGAACCACGAAAATCGGTCGATGCCATTGACCAACTAACGGAGCGAAAAATCTGCCGATTTATTCTTAGGTCCAATTTTAGGACGAACAATCGGTCGAATTTCGACCCATGTATGGCCGGCCTTACAATTACTGTTTTTCCACTTCTTGGTTGAGTGGAGGCACTGATGTAACCCAGACCTCACAGCTGCATCCTGGGAATTTTTCTATCACATGGCCCAAGAGGCAATCCCAGAGTTCCAAGCTGTGAGTGCCAGGAAGTAGAGGGAGATTGATATATCTGCCATTTAGTGAAAAATTAAACCTTGAAAAGAATGGAGAGGAAAAATATGGTCTGCATAGAGTAAAAGGCTTGCAATTATCTAGAAGTGTTTGTAGATTGCCGTTGTTAAACCTTTCTATAGGTGCCTTTGTTGTAACTTGTATGATAAGGGTGATGTTCTTCTTTGATGTGAACCTTTTATAAAACTCAACACATAGTACATGATTAAAATAAAAACCGTAAGCCTCTTATCCTAAAAACGTCTAGCTTGTCCCCAACCACTAATTCCTGATTTCAGGTAGTATTGGTGTAAGCTACTGGTAGCATTTCTTTTAAAGATTCAGGAAAGTTAATCTTTCTTTCTTTTCTCTACTTGGTGTGTTACTGACCTGAGGTATGTATGAATCCAGCAGGTGTTGAGGACATCTCACTAGCTGCATACTCGTTCTGGGTTATATGCTGCCTAGGTAGTGAGAGGGTGAGGATGACCGTTCAGAATCTGTGCCTTTCAAAATGAGTCAGCAGTGGCATCTACCACAGTTCTATTCTGACAGATTCTCTTTGATGTTAAGTAGAGGGCTCCTATTGTGGAGCTGATCAGGCAGCGCTCAACGTTCAGGTGTGTTTAAGAAATATAGGCACAGAGAAATTATGTTTTAGAAATCTGAGTCTTGTTCCTAAAGCCCAACTCCAGCCAAATTATTTTAGTTTTTAGTATGGTAGGGCAAAGTCAAAATACCATCACGCTTTTATTGCAGTCAGTGACCCATTTGTGGAGCTTTTCTTTCTCTTCCTGTCCCTGTGGTGCATAATAAAAAAAAAAGAGGGGCACTGATGTCCCTGGGAAAAGAAGGTGTAGTTCTAACAGGAAGTAGGCGAAAATTTCCACCTGGAATAAGGCAATAAATAACTGACGGGGGTCCGACTCTTTCCTGCTCCATCCAAAACAAAGTTTGGGCAAAAGGTTTTTATGTGTGAGGTAGCCGTACACCCTGAGGGACACAAATTGGGCTGACTATACAGGAAGAAAGCATGATAGGAAGGCAGTGGCCTGTAGAACTGCTTAGAGGAGGGGGACAAACACAGATTCTTACTAAAAGTACTTACAGCAATGAAGACTCAAATCAGCATGTTTATTTATCGAATGGCAAAATCATACATACAATACAGCTTCCCTTTATATAGTTTCCCTTATATAGTCACATTTCATATTCTGCCGAGTGAATCCAGCGGGGAGGTGAGATGTAACAACACATTTGGTGGTTTGGTGAACTTTATGTGGCAATGGTTTCCTACTCCCTGCCATTTAATACATTGGTGTGCTCGGTTATACGATCTAGGGAAATGGAAGTCTAAACTGCACACTAAACATTTGAGCTCACCAAATCGTTACTCAATATGACCTTATTGCAAAGGAACACTGAATTTTTTTGAGCACTGTAAGGTCATCTTCATTAGGCAAACCTGATGAAGCTGACCCTGCGTGCCTCCAGATATTAAATGTTGCTTCTAATAGTGAGTCTACTTGAAAGGGCTGCCAACTCACCAAAATGCTTAAAAAAAAAAATTAAAAAAAAAAAATTTTTTGACAGTCCACCACAGTGCATGTTAGTGCTTTATTGTGTCTTGCAGTGCACTGAGGTGCCATTCAAAATACAATCAACACACTTTTGTGTTTTTCACCGTTTGCATTAACCCAACACAGTGTAAATGAGCCCAACAGGACCAATATAGAGTAGTTCCTATATTTTGGAACGTGCTGTAGGTGCAGTCGACCTGCTTTAGGTGTTTTTGCATTCCAAAAGACTTGTTTTGGAGTAAGAAGCATTTCTGATTTCTGAAGTAAACAAAAGCCAGTTGACAATGACCCTTATGTGCCCAAACCTTTATATAATACTAATTGTATTCACGAAGACCATATTCACAACCTTGTAATCTAATGTACATACGTTAGTGCATGCCTAAACACCCATTAAAGATGTGAACTCAAAGTAAACTGAATGTTTTAAAGGGGGGGAGGGGGCCCTGGCCCTGGTCACCAGAACTATTGTCTCCATTGGAATATTTCCCCTCTATTACTTTTAAACTTTGGGATTTTGTTTTACTTTCAATTTCAATGATCATGGTAAACAGATGTTCTAATCCAGATCCACTGTCCAAAAAAAAAAACTATACTTATACTATAGTTATACTTTTTTCGGTTCCTGACAAATCCCCATGGCATCAGACACAGTTGATGCCAACCCTCCAGGGTGGTTTATTTATAAATTTGGGTCCCACATTAGCAGGGACATTCTGTAACCAGATAATCTTATTTCAGGTAAGGAAAAATGATAGTAATGGTAATCATTTTTTGTTTCCTTGACTTCTCCATGGCATAAAACATGGAAAATAACTACCACAGGCATAGTGGGATGGAGAATATGCTAGTGAAACAGGAATGTTTTTGGTGATGACCTTTTTTTCTTTTTTGCCTTGCAGATAATCTTGATGGTGACACACAGCTGTGACATCCCTACTACTCACGTTATGGGAGGGGTGGAATCAATCGGTGTGATGCCATGGAAATGACAGAAAATCCTTTTTAACATCATCAATCTCCAGAACAGGCGTGGCCCTCCAAAGTTATCCCCTTACCTCCTTTTTGGGGTCACAATTAAAGTTAGATTTCCCATCTGTTTCCATTATAACAATGGTCATCAGTACAACTAGAATAAATGTCCACAGCGGAGACAGACTGCAGTAAAAACCTGACTGGTTCTAATTCTTCCTTACTATCCAAACAAAGTTTTGGCTAGAGATACATTTTAGATCAGGGGTTGACTGCTTCATTCCAAGCCTTTTCACAATGGAGTTCTGTATTACGACAGGTACTTTGTAACGATATTGCTAAATCATTTTTTTTAGATTTCTACATAAATCAAAATTGTATTTTTTTTAAATGAACTTTAAAAAGCCTATTCGTATTTATGGATTCTGTTGTTTATTATTTCATGTTAAAGTGGAACTTCACCTAAAAAGGGAAATTCCACTGTTTCTACTCCTCCCCCTTCTCTCTCATGTTTGGCACCTAATAAAAAAAAAAAATATACATATATATATTATACAGTTGTGTTCAAAATAATAGCCAGACATCACTAACCTGATCAATCACTGTTTTTGGTAGAAATATTTCTACATGGCAAATAATTTACTAGCAGGTGTAGTAGCGTAATAGAAATCCAACAGACCCAACAGTCATGACATGAATGCTGCTAATTCTGTGTAATTGAATCACTAACTGAAAGGGGCATGTTCAAAATAATAGCAGTGTGGAGTTCTATTAGTGAGGTCATTCATTCTTTGAAAAACAGGTGGCAATTATTGCCCTTATTTAAGGAAGGAAGGCAGCAAATGTTGTACATGCTGGTTACAGTGCATTTCTCTCTGACATTCTGAGGAAAATGGGTCGTTCCAGATATTGTTCAGAAGAACAGCGTAATTTGATTATAAAGTTGATTGGAGAGGGGAAAACATATAAAGAAGTGCAGAAAATGATAGGCTGCTCAGCTAAAATGATCGCAAATGCTTTAAAATGGCAACCAAAACCTGAAAGACATGGAAGAAAGCGAAAAACTACCATTCGAATGGATAGAAGAATAGCCAAAATGGCAAGGACTCAGCCAACAATCAGCTCCAGGAAGATGAAAGAAGGTCTAAAGTTACCTGTGAGTACTGTTACAATTAGAAGACGCCTATGTGAAGCCAAGCTATCTGCAAGAAGCCCCCGCAAAGTCCCACTGTTGAAAAAAAGACGTGCTGAAGAGGTTACAATTTGCCAAAGAGCACATTGACTGGCCTAAAGAGAAATGGCGCAACATTTTGTGGACTGATGAAAGTAAGATTGTTCTTTTTGGGTCTAGTGGCCGGAGACAGTTTGTCAGACGACCCCCAAACACTGAATTCAAGCCACAGTACACTGTGAAGACAGAGAAGCATGGTTGCGCAAGCATCATGATATGGGGATGTTTCTCATACTACGGTGTTGGGCCTATTTATCACATACCAGGGATCATGGATCAGTTTGAATACTTGAAGAGGTCATGCTGCCTTATGCTGAAGAGGAAATGCCCTAGAAATGGGTGTTCCAACAAGACAACGACCCCAAACACACCAGTAAACGTGCAACATCTTGGTTCCAGACCAACAAGATTGATTTTATGGAGTGGCCAGCCCAATCCCCGGATCTTAATCTAATAGAAAACTTGTGGGGTGACATAAAAAATGAAGTTTCTGAGGCAAAACCAAGAAATAGAGAAGAATTGTGGAATGTAGTCCAATCATCCTGGGCTGGAATATCTGTTCGCAGGTGCCCAAAGTTGGTTGACTCCATGCAACACAGATGTACAGCAGTTCTCAGAAACAGTGCTTATACAACTAAATATTCATTAAGTGATTCAAAGGAAAGCAAAATCTTCAAACGTTTTTCAGTTTATATAGTGAATGTTTGAGTTTGTAAAGAAGAATACAAACAATGCTATTTTTTTGAACAGTCTAATATTCACTTTTCTTAATTTTTTTTTTTAGAGAAACAACACAAATTTGAAACATTCTATTCCAAATCAAAACCTGAAAAAAATGTTTGCGTTCCCAATGCATTTGTGTGTATGGAAATAAAAGCTATTAGAAGGATTTTGAGCTTTATTCACTTTTTTTCAACACGCTGCTATTATTTTGAACACAACTGTATATAATGTTTTATTTTATTTTCGATGGGGGAGCGGGTTCCCGTCAAAACCAGGTGATGTGAGCGGACGGTTTCCTCCCCACCCTCCCCCGCCCACAGTCCTCTGGGACACGTCACAGGTCCCAGAAGACTGCGGAACCATTCACAAGGTGTAGCGTGGCTCAAGCATGCACAGCGGGCAGCCGGCTGTGAAACTGCAAGTAGTCACAGCTGGCTCCCCCACAGTTAAGATGCCCAGAAACCAGTCAGGTGAGGATAATGCTAGACCTTTAGACAGGTGAATGGCTGTTTATTAAAAGTCCGCAGCTACAGTCTTGTAGCTGCTGACTTTCAATTTTTAATAAAGGTGATTGGATAACCGCTCTAGTGAAGCTATAGTCAGAAAAAGTATTCCTGCTAGATCACTTCAGGTTGGCCCATTTTGAAGGTATAGCTATATAAAACATTATAAATAAGTGCCTATACTGTTTAAAATTCAGTAATACAGTAGATGTGTAGAGGCTGATCTACCGACAGTCTAAAGATTTACAGCTGCTCAGGTGTTCTGAGCTGCAGCAAAATGGCAGCCTCCATCAAGAAGAAACAAGAACAATGCTGGAGGCAATTTACAGCACACACTGATTTTAGCAGCATAATTTTTAATGTGGAATGTGCACTGTATGTTTGATTTTTTTTTTTTTTTTTTTTAGCGTGTTATGGGTAAAGTTCCGCCTTAATCCTTTTGCTGCCAGGTCTGTCTTTTGTACAGACCTGATAGCAGAGGGTTTTTTTTTACAGACTCCTGGTGGCTGCAGCCACTGGGATTGTGTGTAAATCTGACAAGCCGACTTCTGGCTGTCAGATGAAAACAGTCCAGCACCTCCGGCTGCGCCACATTGCTTTTATATCCCCCATTAACTGGCTCCCCCACCCTGTGTCTCTGGCTCCGCTTGCCCATCTGCGGGCCTGGGACTGGCATAGCAGGTGACGCCAGATAGACGGGAGGAACCTGAGCAGACACACGTGGGCCTTGTGTGCCTTCCCCTTCTTGTTGCTGACCTGGAAACAATGTTTAAAACGTCACTTCCGGGTTCTCCTGTCAGTTTCCCTGGAACCTCTGGATGTCACATTAAAGAGAATCTGCCACCATAAAAGCATCACATAGTGGACTTTTTGTCCCCTATTTGATGAAACTTTTTTTTTTAATTGTGAAGAGTTAAGTTATACCCAAGTGTATAAAATTCCCAAAGATAAAAACGTGTGAGGCCCCCTATCCACACATATATGCACGTATTCGGGCGCCTACTCATAAAAATGTTGATTGCAATGCATGTTACATATTACCACACACGCTGGAGTGAGAGCAATATTTTTAGTACCGGATCTCCTCCATAATGCTGAACTGATGACCTATAGGGGCTTTTAAAGTGTCACCTTTAGAAAAAATAGGGTACTAAAGTTTGTCACCATTTCTTAGGCGCATGCACATTTAATGTGACATGTTGGGCATCTATTTATGTTTTACAAAATAGAGTAATTTATTGCGCTTGTGTGTCCTATAATTAATTTTAGTGTATTTTGGTAATATTGTGTGACATAAAAAATTGGAACTACCACTATTTTATTCTTTAGGGCACGGGTGTCAAACTCTATTTCATCGTGGGCCGCATCAGCATTATGGTTGTCCACAAAAAGTCAATTGTATCTGTAAGACTAGATATCCAGAGCCCCCCACCTTTCCTTACATCACAGTGCACCCTACCCTAATTTATGCTGCTGCAGGGAAGAAGCTGGGGACAGAGCTGGGAAGCAGAGAGTGCAGGGTCTGGAGGAGGACAACAGGAGGGCTGCAGTCAGCTGTAGGAGTCTGTGTTGAATGCTGAGACAAGGGGAGGCAGAGAAGAGAGGAGGGCTGCGGCTGCATAGAGAGGCTCAGGTTATAGAAGAGGAGTTCTGTCCTCTTTGCTGCCGACTGTTGAGACAATGTGGAAAAGGTGACAAGGGGGATCCTGAAGCTGCAGGAGAGGTGTGAGGGCAACATGAAATGGTCTGGAGAGCTGGATTCGGCCTGCGGGCCTTGTGTTTGACACTTGTACTCTATGTTGTCTGCTTTCAGAAAATATGTTTTGGGGGTTTATGCAATTTTAATGATTAAAATTATTTTTTAAACGTGTGCAAAATGTGCATTTTGTTTAAGTAGAATTTCAGCCTCAAGCCAACTAGCATTACAAAATGTCCCCTTCCCCTCCTAACACCTATGCTGACTAAATTGTGTGTATATTTTGTAAAGCGCTGTGCAAACAGTTGGCACTATATAAATCCTGTATAATAATATATCAACGGTAAGAAGAAATGATTCAGCAAAACATGGTTCTATTGGACATGATTACACCTTCTCCTCTAGTTACAGCAGACAATAGCTGATCCTTGCCTGCACATACTTCCTAACTGTGGTGTACCCTTGATGCTGGACCCTGGGCCCTTTTGAAATTTTAGCCATAACCCTTTAAGGGGCTTTCTATGCACCTCTATTACTTGAATCTCGAGATTTCCCAAGCGGTTTTTTGATAGTTCCCTATTTTCCCAGCACCCCTTTTTGTTTTTTGTTTTGCTGCAACTTTGTGCCCAATCATTAATGCAGATACCTGGAATGTAACAGACATGCCCTTCACTTCTATGACAAACAGCCCCCTCCAATTTTCCGGAACCATGGGAGTTCTGCTTGTTTTTTATCTTGGTTATGCCGCCATGGCTCTAAAACCTTATAGGAATTTTTTTTTTCTTGATTATTTTACTGTCATGCTATGAGGTATATGAGCATATATACTGCCATTGTTTTGCATTCTTTTTGTATCCATAA
Source organism: Staurois parvus (assembly GCF_062004578.1). Taxonomy (NCBI): domain Eukaryota; kingdom Metazoa; phylum Chordata; class Amphibia; order Anura; family Ranidae; genus Staurois; species Staurois parvus. The sequence continues at coordinate 8,501,236 of NW_028318161.1, read as the reverse complement.
AATCTTAAAGAATTAAAAAATAAATTACAGTATACATAGTACTTACCACTGCAATCTGATCTTGTGATCCGCTGTATCACTAGCGGTTGCTGCAGGGAAAAGAAGAGATCGCTGGACAACGACTGGAAATGATGAAATGGACCCCCATGTCCCAGCCGTTGTTGGTACACTTTCCTCTTCCCTGAAAAAGCCGCTGACTGATAGAGGGGAGCCGGATCACATGACTAGCCTGGTGCTGTCTGAAAATAGGTAAGTATATACATCTTTTTTTACACAAGTTAGTCAGCATAGGTGTTAGGAGGGGGAGGGTGCATTTTTAAAACTAGTATGGTTTAGGCTGGCTTTCTACTTTAAGACCGCTCGTTCACTGCAATAGAACTAAATATGGACCTTCGCCTTCTTTAATGCAGCACAGCATTTAAGCTGTGATGAGCTGTAGTGTGTGTCTATCAGCATCTACTGCACATGTGTACTGGGATGCCATTTTATTGAACGGGAACACACAGATTGCCATACATTACAGGAAGGCACAGGTGTAAAGCCAGCTTTTCCTGTGAATATTTATAGTATCCATAGCCAGTGTGAAAAATGTTATTTTAGTCTTGGATACTTGGGGGGGGGGGGGGTTACAGACATGCACAGTAATTACATACCATTGCTATTAAATGGACAATTTCAGTGTCTGAATTTTTTTTTTTTTTTTTTTCTTCAACAAATATACATTTTGTGTGTCTTGGAGTAGTTTCTGATATTTAAAAGAGAAGATTTTGGTTTTCTACTATCTTGGCATAACAATTTTCTTGTATTATAAAAAGTGAAAGTGTAAATTCATGTAACAAATACTGTGTAACAAAGGGATAGTGCTGAAATGTACACTGCCGAGACGCAGGACATGTCTGTCATCAATATATGCTGGAATAGTTGCAGCAATTCTTTGATTTAAGAGCGACACAACATTGTGCAGAAAGGAACCCTGTACTGTGGGGATATAGAGGTTGCCATTGCTGAATTCTCCTTCTGAAATTGCTAGCTTGACTGGCTGTCATTCTGGTTCAGTAAGTTCAATATACAATTGTGATCAAAAGTTTGCATACCCTGTCAGAAATTGTGAAATGTTGGCATGGATATTGAAAATATGACTGATCATGCCCAAAAATGCTTTTATTGAAGAATTATGATTATATGAAGCCATTTATTATCAAATAGTTGTTTGGCTCCTTTGTAAATCATAACAATAACAAATCACCGAAATGGCCATGATCAAAAGTTTACATACCGTGGAATGTTTGGTCTTGGTACAGACACACAAGGTGACACACACGGGTTAAAATGCCAATTGGAGGTTAATGTCCTACATCTGTGGCTTTTTAAATTGCAATTAGTATCAGTGTATAAATAGCCAATGAGTTTGTTAGCTCTTACATAGAAGCACTGACTACGCTAGGTACTGAGCCATGGGGATCAGAAAAGAACTGTCAAAAGTCCTGTGCAGCAATTCTTCTGGCAGTTGTGGCTGCAATCTTTCTTGGTCTACCTGACCTTGGCATGGTATCAAGAGATCTCCGAACTTTCCACTTCTTAATAGGTGATTTATCAGTACTGATTGGCATATTCAAGGCTTTGGACATATTTTTATAACCTTTTCCATCTTTATAAAGTTCCATTACCTTGTTACGCAGAACTTTTGACAGCTTTTTTTCTGATCCCCATGGCTCAGTATCTAGCCTAGTCAGTGTTTGCAAGTAAGAGCTAACAAACTCATTGATTATACGCTGACACTAATTGCCAAACAACTATTTGATATAAATGGCTTCATATGATCATTATCCTTCAATAAAAGAGCATTTTTTGGCATGATCAGTCCTATTTTCAATATGAATGCCAAAATTTCACAATTTCTGCCAGGGTATGCAATCTTTTGAGCACAACTGTAGTTGTAGCCACTGATCCAGGAAAGATGCCTATACATACCTATTCTAGCTACTCCCATCTGGTCACATGATTAGGTCCCAGCGTCTGCTTCAATGTAGAAGATGGACAGCCAACAACGGATGTCTCATAGTAAACCTATGGGTGATGTCATTGCCCAGGCTCTGTAGCTACTGTTGTTGCCTCTCCCCTTCCCTACAGCTGGCAATAGGACCTGATCATGGGCTGGGACCAGCGTGGCTTCAGAACAGGTAAGTATAGACATCTTTTTTATTACAGGGTAGATAGACTAATCTTAGAATGGGGTTGGGAGTAGGTTTAGCTTTAGTTAGATTTTGACTAGAATTACACTTTAAAAATAGAGGCAGCCTGGCTAATAGCCTTTTTTGAAAAGAGATATCAGTAATTACAGCCCTGTATTTCTCTAGCTGTCCACGAGTAGCATTGTTTTCCCCATTATTGGCATGGATCCATTAACTAATAATCTGCACAGGAAATAACAGTTACCAATTTTCCTTTTCTAGCAGTCTTGTTAAATGTTATGGCAGCAACCTCTAACAATCTCCTATGATGACACAAATGTACTTGTAGTGGATTTTCATGACTGCTAGGGAACAAACATTTTCATTCTTTCTCAGCATAGGTTTCCTTTAAACAGGAAGGATGGATTTTTAAAGGAATAGGCTACAGGGCTGTCATCCTGATCCTGGTTTAACAACCTAGAAAGTCATTGATGTGGAAAACGTATGCAAGATTGAAGCTAGAACTTTACGGTAAGTTAGAAATGCCCATTCAGTAACAATGAGCACTGTTGCTGTTATTCCCTTCTAAAGGTGCTGATTTGTACCCCAACAAAGTAGGTGCCCTCAGATGGGGGTAGAATCAGGCTATATATGGGCAGCCTTCTCACAATAAAGCTGTTAAAATTCAACACTGATCTGAATGTACTTTAGCTCGACAGTCCCAAAATTGGCATAAATGTAAGTGCTTTCACCTCCCTTTCCCAAATACGCATGTGATAGAACAAGTGCTTACAAATTCCATCAACAACATAGGTCATGCAAGAAATTCTGTTACTTCTGGTTATATGAGTGTTTAGCTGATGAATTTTTATAAGAAATGGTCCCCTTTAAATGCACAGCTGCCTTTCCTAATGCAACATATGCTGGTTCTGTATGTACGCCTATTGTGTGACTAAATAAAGTGCAGCAAGTAAATACTGTTTACAGGTAATGCCACCTCACATTACGGTGCAGAACTTGGACTGTCCAGTGTCTCTAGAGATGCTGTGCTTGTCACGGACTAAGATGGACTGGTTCCCATACTGTGAGTACCACATACTCTGACTCCGGCTCAGATAAGTCCCAGGTGGCGCCGTCTCCAGCTTCTGCTGTTGTTGCTGCCAGATGAGGAGGGAAGTGTCTCTGTACCGCAGTCTGGCGTAACCTTCTGACATGGCTTTTTCAGCCAATGGTACCCGTCCACTGCTCATCACTCTGCTGTAATGTGTTCTGTAGTGTCAGATCAGTCCTAGAGGCAGGTTCTTCATGAATCCTCTTCGTGCCCTTTAAATAGAGGGTTGCCAGGACAAAGCATATACAAGGAAGTCAGGGGTCATTGTTATCATCACCCTAAACCTGAAGAGGTGGGAAATGGAGGAGCCCATCACCAGACCTGACTGCAGCATTTCTTTATGAAGTAATATATCTCTGTGTCCAGTCTTGTCAGAGATCTCAGGCTATCTGCAATGAAACATAATACAACGCTTACAAACATTACTGCATACACATAAACTGTAAGATGAAAACAAAAAAAACTATACTGTATAGCTCCACCATCCAGAATATGATGCACAAATCAAGCCCCCCAACTAGAAAAAGATATAAAGCTGGAGTTTAGGTGTGGACCTGTGGGATCCTGCTGGAAGCGACTGTAGTAGATATAGCGGCTACAGTGATCTCCACTAACTTCCAGGTCCCATGCTGAGAAGCAGGGCAGTGATGTCAGGATCTCCACCTCATCAAATCAGAAAATGCTTTGCATTCATTGAGAAAATGCAAAGTCTTCTCTGGTGCCCATGCCAAGCGAGTGACCTGTGTTCAAAAGGCAGCCGCTCAGCACAGGATCCGGAAGCTAATAATCACTGTAGCAGTGCCTACTACAAACATTTCCAGCTGCCAGGGGGAAAAAAACAGTAAAAATTGCCATACCTAAACTTCAGCTTTAACTAGTTGTTGACTGCAGCTAGCAGATTGACGACTGCACTGCGGCCGGCCAGTTCTGGGTGGAAGTCATATGACGTGCTCCTAAAACGCACTCTCCTGTGCGCCCCTGGCGATCTGTGTGATCGCTGTGTCCTACGGACACAGCTGATCATGTGATGTGGTAAAAGGCCAATCACAGCAGCCTTTTACCACATGATCAGCTGTGTCCAATCACACGCTGATCACCGGAAAATGCACTTTTCGGTTCTCGGCTGCACTTTCCTCACGCTGTCAGAGCGTGAGGAAAGTGCTGCAGAGAACCGGTAGCTGTCAGAGCAGCGATCGGCAACGATCATCAGGGCACTGATGATCGGTGCCCAGCAGTGCCACCCACCAGTTCCGCTCACCTGTGCCCAGCAGTGCCACTCACCTATGCAGCCCAGCAGTTGCGCCAGTCAGTGCCGACTATCCGTACCCATCATAAGTGCCAGCTCATCAGTGCCACCTATCAGTGCTGCCTATCCGTGCCACCTCATTAGTGGTGCCAATCCGTGCTGCCTATCAGTGGCCACCAGTGCTGCCTCATCAATGCACATCAGTGGAGAAAAATTACCTGTTTGCAAAATTTTATAATAGAAACAAAGAAATGTTTTGTTTTTTTTCAAAATTTTTGCTCTTTTTTTGCTTATAGTGCAAAAATTAAAACATCCAGCAGCTATTAAATACCACCAAAAGAAAGCTCTACTTGTGAGAAAAAAATGATAAAAATTTCAAATGGGTATAATGTTGCATGACCGCACCATTGTCATTCAAAGTGCAACAGCGCTGAAAGCTGAAAATTGGCCTGGTAAGGAAGGGGGTATAAGTGCCAATAGGCAAGGGGTTAACGGATAAGTTCACCTTTTGTAACTGTTGCAGCAGCCCCTGCACCCCCTACCAATCCCCCATTGTAACAGTGGGCTGGGGATCCTCTCCCAGCACCCACTGTCACAATTTAAAAAAAAAAAAGCGGCCATGCATGGCTCCACCCACCTGGCTCATTCACGGAGTTCTGTGACTGGGAGAACTACCAGTACCGACAGCCTTTGTAGCTGATGGCTTGTAGCTCTCAATGAACTACCAGGGGGCTGTTGAGTGCTCTAGGTAGTTCATTGATTCCTCCAGTCATTGTCTGACCCTACCATAAAAGGTAGAAGCAGACAGATACACTGACAGTCTGCAGGAACCTGAGATTGCACCCACAATCTGCTGATTGCTAGTGCAATGCTTTGCAGGTTCTTAGGAAAAAATATAATAAATGCACATTTTTTACATCCAAAAGATGCACAACATCTATTATATTTTTTTACAGAGGTGAACTTATTTAAAAGGGACCTAAAAATTCAAAGTAAGAATATTTTTTTTTTTAGCAGAATACTATTCAGGTATAAGGAGACTACAAATCCCAGCAACACATAAAGTAATGAAGAATAACTCCCACCTATAGAGGGACTACATATCCCAGCAATGCACTGTACAGAATATTACCCAGCTACAGGGGGACTACAAATCCCAGGAAATGTTATATAGCAATGCAGAATGGCCCCCCAGCTGTAGATGGACTACATATCCCAGCAATACATTATACAGTAAAGTAGAATGGCTCCCAGCTATAGGACTACATATTACAGCAATGCACTGTACAGAATATTACCCAGCTATAGGGGGACTACAACTAGCAGCAGTACCACTCCCGGTTGTGAGCCCCAGTAATAGCGATGATGGTGGGAAAACACAGGCAGGTCCCCTCCTGGCCCCTCTCGGAATACATGGATTGATCTGAGGCCTCCTCCTTCAACCCGGTGCCCCCTTTAGTCCCTTCAGCCCCCTGGTTACCCCTTCAGTCGCCTCCCTGCTGTCCTCTGCAGTAGCTTAGCTGCCAATCACCAGCTGCTGCCATGGTAACGCTGAACCCCGGGCCGGTGCTCTCACTAATCTGTCCCCGGAAACAATGACAGAACACAAGTGTTCCGGCGCTGGGCGGCTCATGTACTGTGTATGTATCCATAGGCTGAGGCACCAATGACACTGAGAAGCTGTCTGGCAGTAGAGAGGAGTCTAATGACTGACGAACAATCGTAGAAGGGCTCTATCTCCAGGGTCCATGGCTGGCACAGTGTACATGAAGTGCCTGGACGTCAGTGCTTCAAATGCTTACAACGTCCTTAGAAAAGCAGAACAGAGTTAGCAACTGAAAACCTATGAAAAGTATTGGGAGAGGGCAGTAAAGCTGTGGCTTAACCACTTGGTTTTTTACTTCCTTGATTTCTGTGACACGTGACTATACCCTGTGAGTAGGCACTGCTGTGTCACCCATTTCACAGAGCCTGCCTTCAGAACTACAGAGGTGCTGAGAGGAGGAGTTTCAGGATGTGGAGTTAGCACAGGAATCGCTGCTTGCAGGCAGCAAGGTACCATGGGACACATAGTCCTTAGAAATTGAAAGTACAGAACACAGGAGAAGCTGCAGAGCATGCAGGGAATCCAGGAATAGATGGCCAGCAGACAGGCAGAACTCTCAACATGAAAGGTGATTTTTCAAGTGAGTTTATATTGGATTGTCAAATATAACTATTGTTATTACAATACTGGTGTTATCACATGAATAAGAATGCTGTAAGCATAAATTTCCTATAAAGCTGGCCATACACTGCTAGTTTTTTTCATTTAGCCTAGCCAAGCGGCTGAACAGATTCCTACATCCACACAAAAAAGGCTGAAGGAGGCATCTCCTCGCCTGCATACTGTATTCTGACAGCGGAATCAGCCGCTTATCAACAGAAGATTTCCAGCTTGTCCCATTGGCAGAAGTCAATTGTTTGATTGAACTCTGTCAATCAGGAACGGTCACACACATTGAAATTCATACAGTCCCTGCTAAACTGGTCAAATTGTGATCAGTATATGGCTAGTTTAACTGCTTCCCCGCCGCTCTATAACAGATACACTGGTACAGGGCTGCAGGGTTGCGCAAAATCATGTGTATATATACGCGATTTTGCATTTCCAGGTATGGGGCGCGCGCGAGAGCCACACTGCCATTCACGGGTGTCAATCACCGGGTCCCGGCCAGTAATTACCCACTGGTGCCCGGTGATTACCGAGCATCTCCGATGGGGAGGAAGACTGTTTTGTTTACGAACAGTCTTCCTTCCTGTCTTCTCGGGCACACTGCACAGCCATCCACAGCAGTGTGCTGTGGAAGAAAAAGGTGCAAAAGCAGCAGGGATGACCGCAGCCTGGAGAGGATTGTCAGGAAAAGGCCATTCAAAAGTGTTGGGGACTTTCACAAGGAGTGGACTGAGGCTGGAGTCAGTGCATCAAGAGCCACCCCACACAAACGGATCCTGGACATGGGCTTCAAATGTCATATTCCTCTTGTCAAGCCGCTCCTGAACAACAAACGTCAGAAGCGTCTTACCTGGGCTAAAGAAAAACAGACCTGGTCTGTTGCTCAGTGGTCCAAAGTCCTCTTTTCTGATGAGAGCAACTTTTACATCTCATTTGGAAACCAAGGACCCAGAATATGGAGGAAGAATGGAGAGGCACACACTGCAAGATGCTTGAAGTCCAGTGTGAAGTTTCCACAGTCTGTGTTGATTAGGGGAGCCATGTCATCTGCTGGTGTTGGTCCACTGTGCTTCATTATTCCAGGGTCAACGCAGCCGTCTACCAGGAGATTTTGGAGCACTTCATGCTTCCTTCCGCAGACGAGCTTTATGGGGATGCTGACTTCATTTTCCAGCAGGACTTGGCACCTGCCCACACTGCCAAAAGCACCAAACCTGGTTCAATGACCGTGGGATTACTGTGCTTGAGTGGCCAGCAAACTCGCTTGACGTGAACCCCATAGAGAATCTATGGGGCATTGCCAAGAGAAAGATGAGAGACATGAGACCGAACAATGCAGAAGAGCTGAAAGCCGCTATTGAAGCATCCTGGTCTTCCATAACACCTCAGCAGTGCCACAGGCTGATAGCTTCCATGCCACGCCGCACTGAGGCAGTAATTGCTGCAAAAGGGGCCCAAAGCAAGTACTGAGTATATATGCATGATTTACTTTTCAGAGGTTCGATATTGTTCTATGTACAATCCTTGTTTTATTGATTGCATGTAATATTCTAATTTTCTGAGATTGTGGATTTGGGGTTTTCATGAGCTGTAAGCCATAATCATCACAATTATGACAAATCACGGCTTGAACTATCTTGCTTTGTATGTAATGAGTCTATCTCATATATTAGTTTCACCTTTTAAGTTGCATTACTGAAATAAATGAACTTTTGCACGATATTCTAATTTTTCGAGTTTCACCTTTAAGCATTATATTATTGGAAAGAAGTGGCAACAATTTTTCACATATATGCACAACACTTACCTTTCATTCAACAGTCCGACATCTCTTGCTGATCCCAGCATCTTCTACCCTGGCTTCTTCCGGGTGCCGAGCTGCGGCCGTCTTCATTGGTCAGCTCAGGATGATGTCCATCCTGTGCATGTGCAGGAGTTCAGTCATCCCGGCACACAGAATCTGTGCTGGAATGTACAGTGAGCCGTGCATGCACAGCTCAATGTACATTCAAAAAAAGACTGTTAGCAGGCAGGTAAACATATTTTTGTGCAGAAGAGGGGTTCACCTTCCCCACCTCTCCCTTCACAAGGTGCGCTGTCGGCAGCCAGCTGTGAAGCCGCAAGCAGTCACAATCGACTGCCCACAAGTAAGGTGCCTGCATCGGGGACTGAGGAGCGGTGAAGAAGCCTGCTTTGGTGATCACAGTGCTGGATCCCTGGACAGATGAGTTTCTGTTTTTTTGCATCTGCTGACTTTTATTTTCACAGATAGGACTGCAGAACTGCTTTAAAGTGACTGGCACACATCTGTTCACATCCCACTACTGCCTAAGTAATCTACACCCTGAGGTGAATTATCAGCCCATCCTGTCAGTGGGGGTTATCATCATGTCTCCTGGGGTCAGGGGGGTGCTACATATAGCAGGGTTCCCCAGTTTCCTAATTTCTTATGACGGCAAGCTCAAAGACCTTTATAGTGCTTGGTGCTTGCACTCTTAACTTAACCCCTTTACGGCGGCCGCACATTTGCGTTCAGGTAAGAAAAAACATATGTGCTGAGAGCGCGCTCCCAGCACACATGTCCAGTACTCATGGAAAGGTCCCGGTCTGCTCTTTCGATCGGGACCTTTCCCAATCATGTGACCACCGTGACGCGTCGTCACGGCGGTCACATGATCCCTAAACCCCGCCTGTCCCGGCTTCTGAAATTCTTAAAGGGCCGGGAGGCGCCGGCGGGAAGGGGTTAATAATAAGATCTTGGGGAGATCTCCAATTGCCTGACACAGTTCTTTTTAAAAATTAATTTATGATGACCTCAGGGATATAGATTATATACAGTATCTCACAGAAGTGAGTACACCCCTCACATTTTTAAAATATTTTATTATATATTTTCATGTGACAACACTGAAGAAATGACACTTTGCTACAATGTAAAGTAATGAGTGTACAGCTTGTATAACAGTGTAAATTTGCTGTCCCCTCAAAATAACTCGACACACAGCCTTTAATGTCTAAACTGCTGGCAACAAAAGTGAGTACACCCCTAAGTGAAAATGTCCAAATTGTGCCCAATTAGCCATTTTCCCTCCCCAGTGTTAGGTGATTTGTTAATGTTACAAGGTTTCAGGTGTGAGTGGGGAGCAGGTGTGTTAAATTTGATATCACTTTCACTCTCTCATACTGGTCACTGGAAGTTCAACATGGCACCTCATGGCAAAGAACTCTCTGAGGATCTGAAAAAAAGAATTGTTGCTCTATATAAAGATGGCCTAGGCTATAAGAAGATTGCCAAGACCCTGAAACTGAGCTGCAGCACGGTGGCCAAAACCATACAGCGGTTTAACAGGACAGGTTCCACTCAGAACAGACCTCGCCATGGTCGATCCACGAAGTTGAGTACACATGCTTAGTGTCATATCCAGAGGTTGTCTTTGGGAAATAGACGAATGAGTGCTGCCAGCATTGCTGCAGAGGTTGAAAGGATAGGGGGTTAGCCTATCAGTGCTCAGACCATACGCTGCATCAAATTGGTCTGCATGGCTATTGTCCCAGAAGAAAGATGATTCACAAGAAAGCCCGCAAACAGTTTGTTGAAGACAAGCAGACTAAGGACATGGATTACTGGAACCATGTCCTGTTGTCCGATGAGACCAAGATAAACTTATTTGGTTCAGATGGTGTCAAGCGTGTGTGGTGGCATCCAGGTGAGGAGTACAAAGACAAGTGTGTCTTGCCTACAGTCAAGCATGGTGGTGGGAGTGTCATGGTCTGGGGCTGCATGAGTGCTGCCAACACTGGGGAACTACAGTTCACCGAGGAAAGCATGAATGCCAACATGTACTGTGACATATTGAAGAAGAGCATGATCCCCTCCCTTCGGAGACTGGGCCGCAGGGCAGTATTCCACCATAACGACCCCAAACACGCCTTGAAGACGACCACTGCCTTGCTAAAGAAGCTGAAGGTAAAGGTGATGGACTGGCCAAGCATGTCTCCAGACCTAAACCCTATTGACCATCTGTGGGGTATCCTCAAATGGAAGGTGGAGGAGCGCAAGGTCTCTAACATCCACCAGCTTCATGATATCGCCATGGAGGAGTTGAAGAGGACTCCAGTGACAACCTGTGAAGCTCTGGTGAACTCCATGCCCAAGAGGGTTAAGGCAGTGCTGGAAAATAATGGTGGCCACACAAAATATTGACACTTTGGGTCCAATTTAGACATTTTCATTTAGGGGTGTACTCACTTTTGTTGCCAGCGGTTTAGGCATTAATGGCTGTGTGTTGAGTTATTTTGAGGGGACGGCAAATTTACACTGTTATACAAGCTGTACACTCACTACTTTACATTGTAGCAAAGTGTCATTTCTTCAGTTGTGTCACATGAAAAAAATATAATAGAATATTTACAAAAATGTGAGGGGTGTACTCACTTCTGTGAGATACTGTATGTAATTTAAGACACTCAATACAGTACCAATAAATAATACACACAAAAATGGAATACAAAAATAACGAACAAAACCTACGTAAAGTTATATTAAAGGTAAGTTTTTTTTTTTTTAAATAACGTATCATACTTACCTGCTCTGTGCAGTGGTGCAGCCCTGATCTTCTTCTTCTTGGGTCCCCTGCCAGTGCTGCTGGTCCCTCCCTTCTGCCAAGAGCCCCCACAGCAAGCAGCTTTCTATGTGGATACTCAAGCGGGCTCGCTCCCAAGACGCTCCTCTGTGTGTCCATTCACACAGAGCAGTGACTTGGCCCTGCCCCCTCTCTCCCCTCATCTGTTCACTGGCTGTGATTGACAGCAATGGGAGACAGTGGATACCACTGCTGCCTCAGCCATTGAGGAAGAAGTGTCCCCGGAGAGCTAAGGCTCTTGTGCCCATTGCTAGATCATGATGGGTCTTAGGTAAGCAGTAGTGGGGGATGCTGCGCAGAAGATTTTTTACCTTAATGCATAGAAAGCACAAAGGTAAAACGCCTTGAGCCTTTACAACCACTTTAACTGATAACAGGTTACAGAAAATGACAGTCTCAGGTCTCACTGTCAGGTTCTGTCCATCTCAGCAGATTGCCCAACCTGCAGACATCTTGCTCTGCAGACTGCTGAGTTTTAATGGTCATGATGGCATTTCTCCTATTAAAGAGTCCCTTCATCACTACAATGGAGCTGATTAAAATGCTTCAAAAATGAAGAACTCAACAGCTTCCTCTCAGCCTTCCAAATTTCTGGGGCAATCTAGAAGCTGAATATATTACTGAACTGATTTGTCAAAGCTGCTACTGCTAATTTTGTTTCTCTGTTATGCAGTTCTCTTTGAATTCTTTCTCTGGTTGTGCAAGTCGAGCAAGATAACATGATATGAAGATTAGATAATAATTTTGCATTGTAATTGTTTATTCCAATTCACAGGTAGCAGACTCATTATTTCACAAATACCATTAATTCATAGCACTATTACTTCAAATTCCCAGGACTCTCTAATCTGCATATAAATATCCTAGTTGCTATACTGTCATTATACAGGATTTATATAGTGCAGCTCTTTGCAATATATAGGGAGATAGTACAGATACAATACAAGAAAGTTAGGAGGGCTCTGCTTGTGAGAGCTTACATTCTGATCCAGTGTTTTTCAACCTTCTTTTAGTCAAAGCGCTCTTTTGGAATTGTGCACAGTCTTGGGGCACATCAGTCTGAGGGCTCATTCACACCAGGAGGTGCGTTTTTCACATGCTTTTTTGCTTGTTCCCACGTGTCAAGTCTTTTAATGGACTGTTCCATGTGCTTGAAATAGGTGCTGGCATAATTTTTAAAATCATGCCACACCAACAACCATAGGGCATAATTTTTAAAGTCATGCCACACCAAAACGTATGGTATTGCGCTACCATGGGTTTTAGCTGGTGCAAATGCATGCGCATTTGCTAGATGCTTGGGGGTGCCATTAACAATTAATGGCACCTGCACACGTCTGCAAAAGGCAGTGCATTTTTTTGTGATGTGGGAAAACGCACAATTTGTCCCCACTAGCACAAATCCCACCACTAGCACAAATCCCACCACTAGCACAAGTCCCCTCTCCTAACATAAAATACCCCCTCCCATATTCTCTCTTGCCTCTTCCCTCGAATATTTTCTCCACCAGGCCTGGGAGAAATACAGTAAAGCTCCAGACACTGAAGTGTAAAAGCTAAATCTCTGAAAGTATAATGCAAGGCAAGAACTATTATACAGAACTCAGTAGGTCTTGCTTAATTTTAGGATGACCAATGAAGCATTCCACTCTTATCAGTATAGTTACATGAAGAACAGAAACTACAAATAGCCAAGGGATACCAAATAAGGTGGTTCCGTTTACTGAGAATAGAAACTATTCTCAGGAAACGAGAGAGAAGTTATAAGTGAAACTCAAAATCAAAACGAACTGTTCACACATCTAGAAATGTAGGCATTATACAAAATGGATGCCAGTTAATAAGACATATTTCCTTACACCTCTCCTAGCATAAATCCCTCTCCTCCCCACACCAATCCCCTCTCCTGTCAAAACCCCCCCGCTAGCACAAATGCTTCCCCCCTCCAAATACCCCTCCTAGCGCAAAGCAGCACAGAGGAGGAGGTGTGGGCTGTGCTGTCTACCCCACACCTCCCTAGCAGTTTGGGGAAGAGATAGGGATGTCAATGAAATCTGTAAACTTCAATCTATTCGCATTCTGTGTTAACTCCTGTAACCCCACACCTCCTCACCTGCTCTCTCCTCCTTTTTACTTCTATCTGTACTTCTATCCACAGCCCAGAATGCTGGGGGGGCCATTTGACCTGTCATTAGCAACCGATTACAGCATCAATTGATAGGACGTAGATGGTGCAGCCCACAAAACATTCAGATTTGCCCACAGGAGTACAGATTGAAGAAGAAAGGAGGAGAGTGCATAGAGGAGATGCGGGGTATGCTCTCACTCTGCTCTGTATTACAGGTGTTAGCATATGGCGAGTGGTTTGTCCTTTTGCCACTGTATCCCTGAGAGCTTTTGGCAGCACCCCAGGGTGCCGCGGCACCTCGATTGAAAAACGCAGCTCTAATCTTACATCATTTTGGGTCAGTGTGCCCAATTTGCATTGGTCGTTTTTTAAGTCATCATCATCAAGCATGCAAGTTGGGGGTGGTATTGTCAGATTCAAATTCAATATCATTACTTATCCATTTATGCAATCAGCCTTTACCCCCAACTATTGCACTACATAGGGGATTATGAAGCTGTCCAGTACAGTAAACGTAAGAACATTGTTATGGAGGCTATACCCCATACAGTAGGCTGCCTGTAATTTGAACTCCTACTCACTGCAAACATCTAGAAGACCAAGTAAATGCAGTGGAATGGGGAGTCTGGGAAATTCTACTTTAGGTAGTGCTGATGTTGTTGCAAATTTTTTTTAAACAAAATGTACAAAATCATAACTAGTTACATATAAAAATGGAGGCGGGAGTTTTAAAAAGATTAAAGCTGAACTCTAGGCAGACATTAAAAACATCAATCAATATAAATATGTATTAATATAGATAATTATGTATGTACTTTATATGTATGCATGTAAATATGTACTCATACAACAATATAATTTGACTCCAACTGAGAGAAATGGCTGAATCTCATTTGATTTTTGCCTCTTGTCACCCCCCTGTACAGCAACCCTTATTTGTCAGGTGTCCTGTATTTGCATGTGCTGACAAGAAATGCTGACAGGAGGAGAGAGCAGGATAGCTTTAACAGTATGTGTCAGGGCTCCAGGGTATGACCAGAGGTATGTGAACTGACGAAGGGAAACGCAGGCTTCAGATATGTTATAAACAATATAATTTATTAACACTAACAATACATAAACGCAGTGCAATACTAAAACATAACACAGTGCAAACGAACCAAATCAAACCACCCACAGATAACAATACATACAATGCAAGCGTCGTCAGGCAGGCCGGGTCAATAACAATCGGGCAGGTGGGAACAGGAGGAGCAGGCAGAGAGTAGTCAGGTCACGAGCCGGGTACAGCAACTAACGGGCAGGTAGGTACAGGGGGTCAGGCAGAGAATGGTCGGGGTCACAAGCCAGGGATCAAACAGGAGAAGTCAGCAGAGGTCCGGATCAGGCAGGGTCAGCAACGAATCAGTCAGACAGGGACAGGGATGCAGGTAACAAGATACAGGGGCCCAGGAAAAACACACACCAAGGCACAGACTGCAGGTCTGGCCATCCCTTAAATACACCTGCATAATCAGCTTCAGGTGTTTAGCTGGCTGCAGGGTTGAGTCTCTGATTTCTGAGAGCACCCGCTGGCCAGCCCTGGTACTGCAGCCCACAAGGCAGGTGAGTCCCACCATTACTGGCAAGTCCATTCCTGACAGTATGTTTCTGTTTCTTCACTGACCAGTCACTGGCTGAGGGGAGGGATGTGACTTAGCTGTGTTGGTTGACTAAAGTCAGGTCACCAATCTGCTGTGCTGTGTGCAGAGGTCTGTAAATCTCAGGGTTGGATGGACAAAAATACAAGTCCTTTTACAAGTAGGACAGATCACATATTTGCATTTCAAGTGTCTCTTCAGCTATTTTCATGGAGTTCAGCTTTAAATGAACGAATGGCTTTTGTAGTATTTCTGTGTGTGTGTTATATACATTTTAACGAAGCTGACATTTAATATGTTCCTACATTTCATTGTAAGGTGTTGGGAGTTGTGGTGCTAGTATTCCAGAATGCTAGTGAGGGCACAGATTCTATATATTGTGCAGGCACGCTTGTTATCATTCATCTCTTTACTCCTGTACATGCTAGCAATACTTGGACTAAATTGTCTTTCACTGATGATATTGTAATCCTTATCTTTGCAGCACAGATACAGAACCCCTGCAATTCCAGGTAGCTGTACATCTGGACAGGAGTTTTCTCTTTCTTACATATATAGATTAGCATATGTTTTATCTGATCTTACCGCCATCTCCTGCCACCCAGAAAAGACGCAAGGTTGCAATTTTTACCATTTTAAATTTGCATACAAATGAAACATACACTTGAGAGTATTAGCTGTTTAAAAATACTTTAAATGCGGTTTTATGTGCTTGCCATTCCCAGGCAGCAGATTACGGTTGCCAGTCTGCACAATAAAAATAAGCAAATTAATAATTCGCTAAATTCAGATTGAGCGCATTAATAGCTCGTTCTCATGGCAACCAACTGCCTGTGTGTAATTATTTTGTAAGGAATGGAAGATAAGCTCACAGGCTGCTATAAGTCATTATGCAGGGTTACTGAGGAGGTGCACTCAGCGTGAAGATATTAAACCTGCCTGGCAGTGGCTGCGGAAATAACTGAGCTGCAATTTAGAATTGTCACAAAAAATGAATTTGTGGATTAGGAAAGTCAAAGTCAGTGTACTATATTGGATTTGTGTTGTCCGCAGCAAATGTAAATTCCAAATGCAATATAACCATATGGGGTATCAGTTCATGAAGTTAGACTCTTTGATTTAATATTCAATTGCACGAATTATAAGTAATTACCCATACATCAATCAATCATCACCACAGTGTATTGGCAATCAGCTAATATTTTGAGCTGCTATTGCAGTATTGGTTTTAAGTATTTTTTATGTGATGTGCAGAATTTTGCACGCTTGCTCTTACATAGTTTTTTTTTTTTTTTTTTTTTAAATATTTGACTTCTGAGAAAACCAGTGGTGAGAATTCCCTGCAGAGGATTGTGTCTCTCTCTCTCTCTCTCTCTCTCACAGTGGTGACATTTCCCTGCGCTAGTTGGTGTTTTTTGCTCCTCCCACAAGAATTTTCTGTGTAGTTTGTGTCTTTTCCCCCCTCCCACATTGATGAGATTTTCCTGTAGTAGTTTGTATCTCTGCCCCTCCCACATTTATGACATTTCCCTGCAATAGTTTCTGCTTTTCCCATCTCACGAGGGGAATTTTCCTGCAGTAGTTGGTGTCACTGCCTCTTCCTCAATGATGGGATTTTCCTACAGTAGCTTTTGTCCCTACCCCTTACTCCACAATGATGAGAATTCTGTGAAACAGCTTGACGTTTGTCAGTACTACACAAAGTCACCCAACAGGTAATGACAGTGATTGAATGGAGAAAATAAAAAGCTGTACATAAGAAAGCTAAAGGTTTTTCTTTGCCTGAAGGGTAGGGAGATGTGGAAATACACCTGTAGTGGTCCTACACAGTCACAAGATGGCAGCAGACAACTATTCAGAGTCCAGGGTGCACCTTCATAGTTAAGTTTGCAAAATATGGCTGTAGAGTTGTCTACTGCTTTGGCTATTGGGCAGATTCATAAAGGTCACTGTCTGTGTTCACTAACTGGTTTCCCCAATTTATGAAACATTTACCATTATTCATCAAAACTGTCACCTGTTTCAAAAAAGATTCACTAACTTTTACCACCTTAGATATTTTAAAGTTCTTCAGTGTGAATTGTTTCTATCGGAATATTCACTGTATTTATAAAGTGGTGAATGTTACAAGATTACCCATGTAAGATTTGCCAGTCAAAAAAAGGGTTAACGTATGTGTGCGTAAGCAAGGGTGAGGATAGAAAAGGAGGCCATGTTTATGATTCATGTGCGATGAAAAAAATTTGCGAACAGAAAGCGCATTAAACCCCCATTGATATTCTTTTGTCTGTGAATTATGTAGTGTTGCATGGGAAAGTGCAAATAGAAGGTTTGGGAATGTTGTATAAGGGGAAGTTCCGCTTTAAGGACTGCTCCCCCGCTCTCCATTAAGGATTGGCACCTTTGGGGGCGGGGGGGAATGGGTACCCACTCCCACTTCCGGTCCGATCACCTAGGCCAGGGGTAGGCAACCTGTGGCTCCCTAGCTGTTGTGGAACTACATTTCCCATGAGGCATTGCAAAGATTACAAAACTGACAGTTACTGCTATGACTTGCAGAGGCATGATGGAACATCTAGTCCTGCGGCTCTCAGGTTGCCTACCCCTGGCCTAGGCAATCAGAAGCAGAAGGTGTCCTCCCTCCCTATAGTCTTTTAGGACATGTGACAGGTCCCAGAAGACTACAGGACCATTCATGAAGCACAGCACTACTTGGCATGCACAGTGGGTACCCGACTGTGAAGCCGCATGCTATCACAGCCAGTGCCTACACTGAAGATGCCAGCCTCCTGGAATACAGGACGGCCAGTGAAACGGGCTGCAGGGAACGCACTGCGGGACCGAGGAACAGGTAAGTGGCTGTTTTTAAAAGTCAGCAGCTACAGTTTTTGTAGCGTTAGTGGAACTCCGCTTTAACCACCTTCCGCCCGCCCTATAGTACAATGACGGGGCAAGGTGGTTCTCTCGTTCTGATAGGACGTCATATGACGTCCTACCATTCTCACTGCGCATGCACAGCTCAGGCAGCGCGCAGCGTGGTGATCGCCGGTGCGCTGTGTCCCTCGGACACAGCGGATCACGGAAAGAGCCGAAGATGTCGGCTCAGTCATGTGATCAGCTGTGTCCAATCACAGCTGATCACATGTAAACACGGAAATGCTGGTTATCGACATTTCTCTCCTCGCGAACTGTCATGCTGACAGCTCCAGAGGAGAGGAGAGCCGGTAATCGGCTTTCCGCAGAGAGGACATGTACACTGATCATCAGGGCACTGATGATCAGTGTGGCCCCAGAAGTGCCACCTGTCAGTGCTCATCAGTGCCATGTGCCAGTGCCCATCAGTGCTACGTGCCAGTGCCCATCAGTGCTATATCAATGCCACATATCAGTGCATACCAGTGCACATCAATGCCACATATCAGTGCCCATCTGAGGTGCCTTTCAATGTCACCCATCAGTGCCAGTCAGTGTCGCCTATCAGTGCGCATCAGTGCCAGTCAGTGCCGCCTATCGGTGTCATGTATTAGTGCTGCCTTTTTAGCCCATCAGTGATGCCTGTCAATGCCCATCAGTACAACCTACCAGTGCCTCCTCAGTGCCACCTATCAGTGTCCATCAGTGCAGCCTATCAGTGCCCATCACTGCAGCCTCATTAGCGCACGTCAGAGAAGGAGAAAAATCACTTATTTACAAAATTGTATAACAAAAACTAGGGTGAGTCTCCCTACCGGGAAAGGGGGGGGGAGGCACAGACAGCAATAAAAACCTGACATGGGTTCTAATCTTTATCTATTCTATCCAAAAGGAAAAAAAAAATTGTTATACTTTAAATCGACCCATGGATAGCACTCCATATTTGCTGTTCCCTTATGAGGGATGAGCAGAATGATTTTTAGCTAAATTGACTAGCTATGATAATGATTTTGTGTGTGTTTTGGATTATTTGTACTGTTGCCTGATTTTTTTTTTTCCATGTTTGATTTTCTCTTTCTGTGAATATTGAGGTTAACGAGAATCCATTTTCGGCACAAGAACGTGTCTAGGCACCAATAAAAAACATCAAAAACACAAATTTCACTTTTCCTAATGAATTATTTAAAAACGGAAAAATTTCACCTACTCTTCGCTTACCTTCCCTTCCATTTTATCTTATATTATGAAACATACAGCAAGAGGAGTGAGCTGCAAATAGCAGGTGGGTGAGCATACTGAAATCCATGAATGATGTTAGAGAACAGCAAAGACTTTGGGTCACAAGAACCTATCCATAGCTGAATCTTTGGTTTTAAGTTGAATGACCCCCTCAACATCTAAACTGTATGTCAAGCCAAAAACATTTTTTATAGTTTTGGATATCGTGGAAAAGGATTTACCCTCACTTCCTTTAATGCCAGAAAATGAGGAATGCAACTGACAGAAAGAAAACACTGATAGGCGATCTAGACTTCCCTTACTCTACTAAACAAAATCATTGAAAAACTGTATCATACTAATCTCATAATTTGCCTTTCCTGGCACCATATCATGGTGAAATACATACGGTAGTATGCTACCATATTGTTGCCAATAAAACAGAAAATGTTATACTTACCTTGTAATTTTCCTTTCTTGAGGCCAATCCATGGCAGCATACTACCACATGTATGCTGCCATGTTGGCACTAAGAAAAACATTTTTATTTCTGTCTGTGTTGTTGGAGAGTTTCTCTCACTTCCTGTCTGGTAAATGTCAGCAGGACAGGACATAACAGGAAGTGAGTGCATATCGCTCTAAAAGAGCCCCAGATAGAATTTAATTTTAAAAAAACTTACAGGGCTTCTAACACATCCCCACTGTTCCCAAAATTGAAAAACAAAATTAGCAAGGCATACACTTCAAGAGAAGATACACTTTTGCATTAATAGCTCTCCTAGCTGCTTGTTATAAGTGTATGAGGATTGCAAATTGGCAAAGAAAGACACCACCACTAAAAGCTAAGGATTGTGGCTTTTTTGGGTTTTCACTGTCCTCAACAAAAAAAAAACCCAAAGCCTGTAAATCTTCCTGGAGATTTTGAAACTATCCACAGATCTGTACCTGTATTTTCCTGCAGTCAGCCTCAAATCCCCACTTCACCTAATATAATGTTTGAATTGCAGTGATCGAGGTGCGGCAGAGATGGGAGAATATGCAGAAAATCTCATTATCGTACTGATACAAGCTTGTTATGTCGGATTAACGCTCTTATATGAAGAGGGGATTTTACAGATAGGGACACAGGCCTTCCTCATTATTATTTTATTATCCCGTGTTCTCCAGGCGAAAACAAACAGCTGTCTTCACCCGCGCGCCATTAAACATTAACATGCAGATTCTTTCACTCAGGCTGCGCTAATTGAATTTATGTTCATGTAGGAATTCAGTGGCGCAGCGAGTGGTATATAGTGTTCTAAATTACTGCACCATGATTTGTCATGCTGTTTTCTGTAATCAGTCATGTAATACTTTGTGAATGTGACTGTAAGGTCAGATATATTAATCTACACATATATATAAAGTATACATTGGCTGTGATTCCCAGAAATAATGTGGAGGAGGCCACTGTGAGGTTTTATCAGCTTTTGACTCCACCAGAGCAGTCATGTGGTTACACAGTGTCATATTCCCAGAAACAGAGGATTATGGAAATAGAGCCAAGCTGATTGCTATGACAGTTTTGCCACCTTATCCTCCTCCAGGACAGTCCTGGTTTGGTCTCCCAGAAAAACTGTAGTGAGATAGTGTACTCATTCCCTTTACAGACATACACTATATTGCCAAATGTATTGGGGCACTCAAAATCATTGGATTCAGGTGTTCCAATTACCTCCATGTCCACAGGTTTATAAAATCAAACACCTACGCATGCAGACTGCTTCTACAAACATTTGTGAAAGAATGGGTTGCTCTCAGTAGCTCAGTGAATTCCAGTGTTGGTTGCCACTTCTGCAGTAAGTCCATCCGTGAAATTTCCTTACTACTAAATATACCATGGTGAACTGTTAGTGGTATTATAACAAAGTTTAAGCACTGAGAACAACAGCAACCCAGCCACCAAGTGGTAGGCCACGTAAAATGACAGAGCGGGGTCAGCGCATGCTGAAGCGCACAGTGTGCAGAAGTTGCCAACTGTTTGCAGAGTCAATAGCTAAAGACCTCCAAACTTCGTGTGGCCTTCAGATTAGCACAACAGTGCGTAGAGAGCTTCATGGAATGGGTTTCCATGGCCAAACAGCTGCATCCAAGCCTTACATCACCCAGAGCAATGCAAATCGCCAGATGCAGTGGTGTAAAGCACACCGCTGCTAGGCTCTAGAGCAGTGGAGACGTGTTCTCTGGAGTGATTAATCATGCTTCTCTGTCTGGCAATCCTATGGACATGTCTGGGTTTGGCAGTTGCCGGGAGAACGGTACTTGTCTGACTGCATTGAGCCAAGCGTAAAGTTTGGTGGAGGGGGGATTATGGTGTGGGGTTGTTTTTCAGGGCTTACACTTGGCCCCTTAGTTCCAGTGAAGGGAACTCTTAAGGCGTCAGCATACCAAGACATTTTGGACAATTTCATGATCCCAATTTTGTGGGAACAGTTTGGGCATGGCCCTTTCCTGTGCACCAGTGCACAAAGCAAGGTCCATAAAGACATGGATGAGCGAGTTTGGGGGTAGAGGAACTTGACTGGCCTACACTGGTCCTGACCTCAATTGGATACAACACCTTTGGGATGAATTAGAGTGGAGACTGCGAGCCAGGCCTTCTTGTCCGACATCCGTTCCTGACCTCACAAATGCGCTTCTGGAAGAATGGTCAAATATTCCCGTAGACACACTCGTAAACCTTGTGAACAACGTTCCCAGGAGAATTGAAGCTGTTATAGCTTCAAAGGGTGGGCCAACTCAATATTGAACCCTACGGACTAAGACTGGGATGCCATTAAAGTTCATTTGCGTGGAAAGGCAGGTGGCCCAATACTTTTGGCATTATAGTGTATGTTAGGATCTGAAATTTTTCCACACTGGAACTTTCACCTACCCTGCAACTATTGAACACCAAAGGAGGACTAGCTCTTCAGGATTCAAGGATATACTACACTGCTCAAAAAAATTAAAGGAACACTTTGAAAACACATCAGATCTCCAAATGGTACTCAGTAGTTTGTATGGCCCCCACATGCTTGTATGCATGCCTGACAATGTGGAGGCATGTTCCTAATGAAACGACAGATGGTGTCCAAGGGTATTTCCTCCCAGATCTGACCCAGGATTACTGAGCTCCTGGACAGTCTGAAATGCAACCTGGCGGTGTTGGATGGACCGAAACATGATATTCCAGAGGTTTTCTATTGGATTTAGGTTAGGTGAGCGTGGGGGCCGTTCAATGGTATCAATTCCTTCATCCTCCAGGAACTGCCTGCATACTCTCACCACATGAAGCCAGACATTGTCCCCAGGAGGAACCCAGGACCCACGGCATCAGCATAGGGCCTGACAATGGATCACAGGATTTCATCCCGATACCTAATGGCAGTCAAGGTGCCATTATCTAGCCTGTAGAGGTCTGTGCGTCCCTCCATGGATATGCCTCACCAGACCATCACTGACCCACCACCAAAATGGTCACTCTGAAAACCCTTTCACATCTGTCACGTGGTCAAGGTGAACCTGCTCTCATCTGTGAAAAGCACAGGGCACCAGTGGTGGACCTGCCAATTCTGGTGTTCAATGGCAAATGCCAATCAAGTTCTATAGTGCCCGGCAATGAGCACAGGGCCCACTAGAGGATGTCAGGCCCTCAGGCCACCCTCACAAAGTCTTTTTCTGATTGGTCAGAGACATTCACACCAGTGGCCTTCTGGAAGTCATTTTGTAGGGCTCTGGCAGTGCTCATCCTGTTCCTCCTTGCACAAAGGAGCAGATACCGGTCCCGCTGATGGGTTAAGGACCTTCTATGGCCCTGTCCAGCTCTCCTAGAGTAACTGCCTGTCTCCTGAAATCTCCTCCATGCTCTTGAGAGTTTGATGGTAGACACAACAAACCTTCTGGCAGTGGCAAAAAAGACCCTGGATGTCTCCCCTCTGCTCCACTGAATGTAGTGCAGTGCACACCGCATTACATTCTTTCCCAGCCTCCATTGCCGGGAATCTCTCAACGGGGACTGCTTTAAGGTCAGTTAAAAAAAACATTTAGGTCAAAAAGGGCGATTTCTTTTTTTTTTTTTCCTAGAGATCAGATTGAGATGAGTGGGAGGGAATTGAAAAAAACTACCTGCCCGGTGCCCGGAACTACATGTGTCGGGCGATACAAATTCAACATCCCTGACCAAAGCACCTAAAACTGATTAACAGCCTACTCTACTACTTAACTGACCAGATCAATATCCCAGGAGTTTAATTGACTTCATACTATTCTCTGATTAAAAAATGTTTCTTTAATTTTTTTGAGCAGTGTATTTAGAATCCAAACCAATATATCTATATTGGTGCATGGTTGCTCAGTGAAATAATTCCATGGCTACAGGGGAAGCTATTGCTACTTCTTATGAATCTCTCATAAATTCTGTATAAAGACAGAATATCCCCACAGAGAGAAGGGGAGGTCTTTAAATTGCCCAACAAATTTTTAATATCTGTTCCATGCTTATCTCAGACTCCCCAAATAACCCAAATCTTCCAATGGTCCCATTATGGTTTAAATCCCTGTTCCAAGCTTAAACTATATTTTTTTCAATTTTACTATCCCTCCCTTCCAACCCATCCTATCATCCATTTTTTACTATCTTATCTTGCAAAACTACCTAAGACCCTGTTTCTTGGTCCCTTACACACAGCAGTTCCAGGTGGGGGGGACCACTAATCCAGTGCTGCGTTGCCCCCTGAGATCTCCAGACCCCTGGATCAATAGAGTACCCTGCTGCTGGGCAGACAATTGGAAGTGTTCTTATCTTGCAGACACTGATGTGGACACCTGAAGAAGGATGATTCCAGGAAGTTAACAGAAGAGTAGAAGGCTTGGGGCTG
The DNA here is from genome assembly GCF_062004578.1 of Staurois parvus. Taxonomy (NCBI): domain Eukaryota; kingdom Metazoa; phylum Chordata; class Amphibia; order Anura; family Ranidae; genus Staurois; species Staurois parvus. Next base: position 8,477,053 of record NW_028318161.1, on the reverse strand, counting down.
CAACGTCAAGTGACTGTGACTTAAAGTGGAACGAAAGGAAAAAAATAAACAATTGCAAACAGGCAGGCTGTTTATCGGACTGTTGGAGCTTAGATGAGTACTTGTCCCTTCACTTGTGCTTTAAGGTCAGTTAAAAAAAAAAAAAATTAGGGCAAAAAGGGCAATTTTTTCCAGAGATCAGATAGAAAGGAGTGGGAGGGAAGTGAAAATTATCCCAGTGGAGTGGGGCTTCAATCTTTACTTGGAGCAGTTTTCTGAGTTAGTGGATGGATTTAGATGGGCTAAATATGAAATAAAATATGCAGATCAGTTTATGCTAAAAACAATCCTTTGAAAAACTGGGAGGAGAGAATGAGGTTCCTTTATCTTGGTACTATAGATATATGGGAGATGACTCTGATTAGTACTAAGCTCAAATCCCTTTTCATATCCTCAGAACACAAATTAATCTCTAGATATTATGTTTCCTTATATGGAGGCTAGGGCTACCACCTTTCATTGCTTCAGAAACAGATGGTGTGATCTTATACCTGTGCTTTCTGAGGAGGCTTGGGCAGAAGTTTTAACTACTGTACATATTTGGATACTGTCAAATCCCCGAAAAGATAACATGATAAAAATGAAATATCCCCATCAAACATATACTCCTCTTAAACTATATAAAATGGGGAAAAGTTCTTAAGTATGTTATCAGGCATCACAGCCAAAACCATCTAAAAATGTGTTTAAAAAGTTGTAATGAATCAGATTGGGGAGCTGCTGCTGCACTTAAAGCTGAGCTCCAAAAAATAAAAGGGGGGAGGAAAGGCGGTGAAGTCATACTGTCCACCTTGTCCAATCAAAAAGTGCCTTGTATTAGTCAAAAACAATACAAAGCGTTCCATAAATGGTGGCAGTGCTGAGCAAACAACTCCCTGTGTGGTCAGTGTGCAGAGGATAAGCCACTCGAACAGAACCCCAGCAGAATCTAGAACATTGCAGCTATCACTGTAGTAGCGCCTACTACTACAATTATTTTCAGCTTCCCCAGAGGCTCATCAGTCATGAGCTATGCATAGTTACATTGTGCCAAACCGGACCAATATAAGTATACAAAAAATATTTCCTGGAGTTCAGCTTTAAGGCAAGCAATAATGTAACAGTAAAACAAAAATTAACTACTAATGTAAAATATCTTATGACAAAATAGGGTGTTGAAAAAGCCTTGAAAATGTCCAGAATTGATTTTCAAGATTCATCCCCCATAGACCTCAATGGGGTTTGGATTTAAGTTTTTTTCAATTTTTGGACTTTATGATGGGTTCAAGGAATGGACTGTGAACTACCCAGATACATTCACTCATCCCCCATGGAGACCTTTGTTACTTGGACTGAGAATGGGGCAAGAATCTACCATTTTGAGTTGCCACCATAACAGAAATATAGGGGAAATCCTCCAATGGGGATAATTGTTCCAATGAGAACTGCCTAATAGAAGGGTTACCTCACTTTGGAGAGATTTCCTTATTACCTGTTGAGTCTACAGTGCAGAAAGCAAATGGAAATTTCTAGAACTGATGGGAAAAATATGACAAGGGTTTTAAATCTTCCATATGCTATCCAAAATAGAAAAAATAGATAATTTTTAAATATATTTGTAAAGGATTAATGCAACTAGTCAAATGGGCAGGAATTAAAGGCACCAATCCCAACTAACAAATACATACACAATGGAAGAAATAATGGGTTTATTTAGGTGCAGAAAACATGATACTAACAACCACATACAATTTAACAATTTTATTTTATGATAACATATAAAACCAAACGCCAAGAATATGGTATTGTTAAAATCAACTTTTGCAGTAATTCACAAAAAAGTCACACTAATTTCCAGTGTAACTAAATGTTGATTTTAACAATACCATATTCTTGGAATGACACAGGGAAAAAGTATTGAACATGCTAACTAAAATGTATTTAATACTAGTGAGGGCGTGCAATGCAATTCCAATGCACGGCACATTTTTTCACACACTAGCATGAGCGTTCAAATTATTGGCAACTGTGCCAGGTCTTCATTTCATCACATGTACATCTTTGTTCTAAATGGAACCCTGACAGGGCATCTGCAGTCTAGTGTTGCTTTCATGGTCTGTGTTCTACAACAAATTTGAACTCTTGTAATGCTGTAAATCACCTGGTTACCCTGGTATTCATGTGTTTTGTTTTGTCTCATCCAGGTCATTGGGGCATGGTCCAACACCAGACAAATGTCTTGCCAAGGAGAAAATAGCATAGTGAGTCTAGAGCCCATTTAATGGTCAGACAATCTTGTTCCACTGCAGTGTAATTTCTCCTGGTGTCTGTCAGCTTTCTACTAAGAGAATATGGGTTTTCCCTCCCTATTAACTTTTTGCAAGAGAACAATTCCTAAACGTTCAGTTTGGACAATAAATTCCTTACAGAAGTCTGGAACAACCAGCACTGGATATAGGCATAAGACTTTTTAAGATCCAGAAAAACCTCCACAGCCTTTTCATTCGACTTGACCAGGATTAACATCTGTTTGTCAAGGCAGTCAGTGGAGCAGAAATAGTGGCCAAGTTGAGGACAAACCAATGGTAGCACCCAGTGATGCCCAAATGTACCCTAGGTACTTAGTTTCTTCCGTTGTAATGGCACATTTTCCAGATTAATGGTAAACCCCTCTAACTTTAGGGGTCCAAGACGGCTTGCACTCTGGGAAGATGGTACTCCCATTCTGTGGTAAAGATGTCATCTAAATACACCAAGGTGTAAATCTGGTGAAGGTGCAGTGTCATATTCATCGCCCTCTGAAAAGGTGCCGGGGCAGAATGCAACCCAAACTGCATTCTTTTATATTGTAAATGAACTTCTGGGGTAGAAAATGTGGTCTTTTATTTGGCTTCCTTGGTGAAAGGTATTGACCAATAATCTTTGGTGAGGATCAAGGTGGTAATGTACCGAGCTGGTCCTAACCTTTCTATCAGTTCATCTACTCACAGCATTGGATATGATTGAATTTAAAATCATTACAAAACTACCCATTGGGCTTAGGTACCAACAAAATCAGGCTCAACTGTTCACTCTGCGATTCCTCAAAGGTATCTCATTCAAGCCTTTTCCGAACTTCCTTCAACACTGCTTTCCAGTGTACTCAGATTTTCACATTAGGTTGCGTAAAAATGTCATGTTTGCTTACCCTAGTAAGACCTGGAGGTCCTGAAAACATCTCCTTATTCCTCTGTAAAAATCCTTGCTTGCTGTGTTTGCGGCTTGGGCAGGAAGGTGGAAACTGGGATTAAGTTCTCCCCTGCAGGGGGCTTAGAATTAATCTAATTCAGGGCAACTACCTGCTCTAGGTTCTTCCAGGGTTTTTACAGTTTCACATGGTAGATTTGGTATGACTTTCACTTATCAGTTAGGTGTACTTTATAATTTACCTTACTGAGATTTTCTACCTCCTCGAATGGCCCCTGCCACCTGGCCAGGAACTTACTCTCAACTGTGAGTATAAGCACAAACACCCAGTCCCCCATCTGGAATTTTCTAATTTTGGCAAACTGGTTGCACACCCTTCTCTGTGCTTTTTGTGCTTTCTGCAAATGTTCCTTTTATTAAAGGCATCACTTTGGTTATTCTCTCACTCTCATATGGGCTATATGTTTAACTAGGTTAAGCAACCCTCATAGTCTTCTCCTGTTCACCAACTCAAACAGGAAAAATGTGGTGGTTGATTGAGGTACTTCTCTGATGGTAACAGGAGCGTTGGGAGTAAGCAGTCTCAATCCTTTCCATCTTTTTGTACCACTGTCTTGCACATAGATTTTACCGTCTTTGGACAAGCCTGTCTGTCTGCAGGTGATCCTTCAACTTGACATGGAGTGCCTTGGTCTGTCAAGATTTCCTTAGGGAACCCTATCCACAAGAACATATTGAACAGCTCTTGAGCAATTTCTTTAGGGGAGGTTTTCCTTAGAATAATCTCCTATGGATACCTTATTACATAATCGAATACCACCAGAAAGTATTGGGGGACTCACTGGATCTTTTGCAGTATGCTTAAATGGTACTTCGATGATAGACAGAGGCACCAAGGGGTTCCTAAAATGTTACACTGGAGCAATTAGTAGTTAAATGTCCTATGTATGGGGGCAAATTTCCCAGCCAGCCCGGTATGGACAAGGGTTACCATACTACAACCTACCTTAGTCTAGTAGGGTTCTGGTTTGGAAGTGGTTCACCCAGATGTCACATTCAAAGTGCCCCTCTGTCAGATCCAGGTGGGCAGCACAAACCCTCTGGGCATAGAAGGACATCCTCTGTGTAGCTCCACATTCCATTGTTTCCTCCTGGAGGGGACACAGAACCTTGACATGGCCTCTGGTTTGACACCAACCAGTACAACACATTTTCACTCCTTCCTGCTGGAACCACACTCTGGGATGTTGGGTGGTTGCTCCCTGACTCTGTTGTGTGCTGGTTCCCAGGTTTGGCAAGGGCTTGTCTTTCTGCACTGGTGACCTGTTCCACGATTTTGCGTCCTGTTACCATCTCTGGCTGTGACTACTTTGTTGCCAGCTGCAACAGGTTGTGCATTTTGGGAACACGGTGAATGGCCAACACAATACCTCCAACAAAGTATCCCAGTGTGCCCGGACAGCCACAGTCAACCCAAGGCAGGCTAAGATCTCCCTTTTAGCTTTGTTTAGTTATTGGTGTCAGCTGCTGGCGGTCGTAGTAGGCTTTTTGTGGTTCCCCTCATCGCCCCGTTTATATCGGGAACCACAAAACGCTTACTATGACCTGCCATCAGCTGACATCAAGGACTATACAAAGCTATGTAAAGTTTGTCTGTTTGGAGAAACCAATAAAGACTATTTACTTTTACAAGCGGCTTGCTGGTAATCTCAGGCCCTCCATATTACAATTGGTGCTCGGATGCGGGCAATCCAGCCGTATAAAGCCATTTTGAAGTAAAATTGGCATTTAAAGGGTCAGCGACTGTTTTTCATGTCCTGGGTCAGAGCAGCACAGGCACTGCAGACTTCTGAAGGCGACATGGAGGAACTTTCAAAAGCCCTGGTTCCGGTACAGTGACTCAGCAGGAGGTCACTCAAACTCAACTACAAGCCCAGAAGCAGGCCTCCACGGAAACCTCCGTCACAAGGAAGCTCAGGCACATCAGCAAGAAGCCATACAGGTGCAAGTACAAGCCTCTGTGGAAGACAAGCACCGCCATAGTTGGAAAGCTCTGAGCCGAGCCTCAGTGGCCTCCTGTTGAGCCTGTGCCTGAACCAGAGCTTTAAAACCTGAAGTTTTAGGCACCTACTAAAGGTGCCTAAAACCTGAGCCTATCTACAGAGTGCAGGAGTCAGAAGTACAGTAATGTACAGGGGTCTGGGTTGGGTAACATACATAGTGCAGGGGTCAGGTGTGTAAGGTACAAAGTGTGGGGGTCAGGAGTTGGTAGTGCACAGAGTGCAGGGGTCAGGTGTATGGAACATACACAGTTTAGGAGTCAGAAGTATATACAACCCAGCGCACAGCACCCCCTTTGACTCTTTTAACCACCACCTTCTTATACATAGTACAGCAGTACCACCTAAGGACATACATTCAGACTTCATTCAATTCATACAACATACACACACAGTGCCTACACATACATGCAACATACATACACACTACATACATGTTATATACAACATAGATACGCATGCATATACATACACAATCAAATACCTTTCTGGTGGTATTGCTGGCATCTCCATTCCCCTATGTCCCTACTTTGGTGGGGAGAAACATTTATGCTTCCACCAATGGGAGCAGCTCACCCCTGCCCCATCCATTTTGTTCTCACACAGCTCCTCCTCTCCTCCCTCCATCTTTCTTGGCAGCCAGTAAATGCAGGGTGCAATTTGCGTCTCTGAGATAAATTGCATCATGCATGCTGCACTTTGTTTACATCTCCACATTAGAACTTCTGGAGATCTAATCATTCCAGTAATGACCCAGCAAGAAGAGCTAAATTCTGGTAATGCCAGATCAAATCTGGGGATTTCCTAGGTATGTCCATTGGCTGGCCTAAACTAATTCATCCTCCCCTTCCACAAATGCATACTTACCTCAATTTGACAGCCACGACCTCTGGTGATTGTTTACATCCAGCACTGCAGAGTCTTCTGCATCCTGGAACCTCATCTCCAAATGGACAGGACCATAAATGCCATTACCACACAGTACAGTGTTTAGCTCTGTCCAGCAAAGGCATGCAATAGACTTTGACAGGCTGTCTGCAGGGGGCTATATGCTGCACCTGTTGTCACTGGACACAATACAGCTGGACGGCCTGTGTGCAAGGGGTCTTTAGCGCTCCATTGCGATGTATTGTAGCACATATGTTATCTCGCATTTTGGCATGTGTTAGCG